>NW_027187378.1:40518444-40596503 GCF_028583685.1 Petaurus breviceps papuanus | reverse complement strand
ATTCCTAAGGAAACCTGCTGGGGTTTATGCCTAGATAAGCTTCCCCTTCCCCCCACACTTTTTGGACTAAAACTCAAAGTAAAGGGAAGTTGGGTAGGGTATGTGGTGGGGAGGGGAAGAGGGTGAACAAAATCACATGAATGTTTAATGAGCAACAGGGCTTAGTCTGAAGTGGAGGTCTCGAAATACTACAGACTGACCACATTGAACTTGTTTCTCCTGGTACCATGCACATCTGGACACTTTAAATAAATACTGTTTGATGATGATATTGATGATAAAATTCACTCTCCCCTCCCACTCCCCGCTCCCCAACCCAAGATGCACATCAAAGTCCAAAACAAATAAAGCTGTGCTGGCCACATGCAATGCAGTCTCAGTCAGCATTTCCACCATGCCCTGGAGTTTGGGATGTTGTTTTTTCCAGCCCCAGTGGAAACTGTGGGGTAGGCCTTCCGAGAACCAACTGGGCAATCCTAGGCTCTAAAAGGCATCTAGTCCAATACCTTGGGTCCAAGCACAAATATATTTTGTTGGTTTAAATAGAGACTATATTTTTTCTTCTCAAATTTAACTTTGAAAACCCCACCAGAATGTGTCCTAAAATCAATATTATTTTTCAGTGCATACATATACATAACAGTGAGTGCTTATTTAACCCTTTAAAGTTTGCAAAGTGTTTTCCATATGTTACCTCATTTAATCCTTACAACAACCCTGAAAGGTGGATGCTGTTACTATTCCCATTTTACAGATAAGGAAACTGAGGCTGAAGAAGGTTCAGTGACTTACCTAGAGTCAAACAGCTAGTTTGAGGAAAGAATTGAACAAGGGTCTTCTTGACTTCAAGCCCAGTACTCAAGATTCATTATGTGCCTAGCTAACTATGCATGATACAACTATAAAGTCTGTCTCAAAAGTCTTAGTGCAGTTTTGAGCCTTAATAGTATAAAAACTTCACTAAGACTTTGGTATGAGATAGCTAGCACATAGCTAGCTAGCTAGAAACATAGCTGGTTAGCTTGATAGATATCAATCCATAAAGTGGGGTTAATAAAACCTATAGCACTTACTTCATAGGGTTGTTACAAAGATCAAGCAAAATATGTTCTATATGTATAAAAATAAACATATGTGTCAGCTATTATTATTTGAGGAAAGCAAGGGAAAGACAACTCCTTTGGAAGCCTATTGTCCAGACTGATGATATATATTGGAGGGAAAACCCATTGTTGATTAGTACATGTATCTTGGGCAGACACTACATGGTAGATGAACTGGGCTCAGAACTGAATAAGAGGAAATTGAGTAGTATCTTCAATGACTCTCAGGTCTCTTCCTAAAACAAAAACCCAGCGGGGGTGGCTAGGTGGTGCAGTAAATGGAGCACTGGCCCTGGAATCTGGCCTCGGACACTTGACACACTTACTAGCCATATGACTTTGGGCAAGTCACTTAACCCCAATTGCCCTCCAAAAAAAACCCAACAACCCAGATTAATACAACTGTAAAGTATAATCTGAATAGTAATGATGGTAATATCCTTAATCTGACCATAATATTTACAATGCAAATCTCCCTAAGAGAGATAAATGGACCCCAGTTCATGCTAAAGTATAAATGATAGCTATAAAATCTTCTCTTGATAAGTTCTGATAGAAAGAAAAAAAACCCAGGACATTAGTTGCCTGAAAGGGGGGGGATGAAAAAAGGAAGAAAAAGAGGAAGAGAAGGAAGAAGGAAGGGAAAAAGTGAAGAAGGAAAGAAGAGAGGAAGGAAAGAAGGAAGAAAAGGATGAATGGAGGAAGGAAGAGAGAAAGGGAGGGAGGCAAGGAAAGGAAGGAAAGAATGGAAAACAAGTTAGGAAGGAAGGGAAGGAAAGAAAATATGGAAGGAAATAATGGAAAGGAAGGAAAAATGGAAGGAAAGGACAGAAGGAAAGGAAGGAAGAGGAGAAATGAAGAACAGGAAGAAGGGAAGGAAACATGAGAGGAAAAGAAGGAAGAAAGGATGGAAGAAGGAAAGGAAAGAATGGAAGGGAAGGAAGGAAGAAAAGAAAGGAAGAATAGAAGGGAAGGATGAAAGGAAAGGAAGAAAAGGAAAGATGGAAGGGAAGGAAGGAAGAGGAGGAAGGAAGAGGCGAAAGGAAGGAAAGGAAGGAAAGAAGGAAGGAAGCATTTATTAAGAACCTACTTTTTTGCCAAGCACTGTACTAAGCACTTTACAAAGATATCTCATTCAATCCCTGGGAGTCAGGTACTATTATCCTCTTTTACAGTGGAGGAGCCTGAGGCAAACAGAGATGAAGTAATTTGCCCACAATTTCCCCAGTAGTAAGCATCTGAGGCCGCTTTTGAACTCAGATTTTCTTGAATCTGAACCCAGCTCTCTATCCCCTGTGCTACCTAGTTGCCTCTAGAGAGGCAGAAGAATTACCACAGAAGGAAGAAATGGAACAAAAACTAGAGGTTTGGTCCAGGGGTGTCCTGACACCAGCTTATACAGGCTCATGAAAACTGATTGCTAAATTTTCACTGTGAACATATACACCTCCCAAATCATCAGAGCTTGATTTATTTTATTTTTGATTGTCCACATTTAAGAAAATAATGGGAAAAATGGTAATAATGTAGGTTAAAGTTAAAAGTGTGTTGTAGGTACATTCCCCTCCCTCTTTCCCTGCCCTCCCCTGCCCCAAGAGTCAATTGTTAAAATTTGTCAGAATATCGATAAATTGGACCACAATTTTGCCTAGGACAGACTCTGCTTGATGGTACTAGAAGCTATCATCTTGGAGATGCATTAAGCATTCAATAGATAATAATAGTAACCATAATAATTCAGCAGAGTAATGATAATAATAGTCAATAAGTATTTATTAACTACGTACATTGTGCCAGGCATTGTGCCAAGTGCTAGGGATACAAAGAAAGCAAAAGATAGTTCCTGCTCCCAACAAACTCACAGTCTAAATGGGAGAGCCAGTACCAAAACAACCATGTACAAACAAGATATATACAGGACAAACTGGAGACAATGAGCAGAGGGAAGTGACCAGCATTAATGAGGATTGGGATAGGCTTCTCATAGGAGGTAGAATTTTAGAAGGAAGTCAGGGAAGCCAGGAAATAGAAATGAAGGAGAGAATTTAAAAATAGGGAAAACCAGTGAAAATGCCTGGAGTTAGGAGATGGTGTGTCTTGTACAAGGAACACCAAGGAGGCCAGTGTCACTAGATCTCAGGGCACATGATGAGTGAAGAGTAAGGTGTAATAAGATGCTTAAGGTAAGAAGGGAGCCAGGGTGTGAAGGGCTTTGAATATCAAAGAGCATTTTATATTTTATTCTGATGTGGGCAGGAAGCAATGGAGTTTGTTGAATAGGGAATGACATGGTCAGATCTGTAATTTAGGAAGGTAAATTTGACAGCTGCATATAAGATGGACTAGACTAGGGAGAGGCTTGAGGTAGAGTGACTGACCGGTAGGTTATTGCAATTAGCAATAGTCCAGCAGAGAGGTGATGAGTGTCTGTACCATGAAGGTCCTGTGTCAGAGGAGAAAAAGGAGGCATATATGAGAGAAGTCAGGAAGGTAGAAATGACAGGATTTGGAAATTGATTGGATATGGGGGTGGTGTGTCAGAGTGGGGGGGGGGGTCTAACCCCTAGGTTGGGAGTCCAGGTAACTGGGAAGATAGTGGTGCCCTTCATAGTAATAAGGAAGTTTGGAAGTGGAGGTAGGGAGGGGGGAAGGTAATGACTTTAGTTGTGGATATTTTAGAGCTTTCTAAGTTTAAGATATCTATAGGGCATCTAGTTAGAGATGTCCAACAGACAATTAGGGATGGGAGTTTGGGGGTTAGAAGACAGAGGTTAGGGTTGGATAAATGGATCTCAGAATTGTCAATGTCAAGATGATAATTGAATCCTTGGGAGTTGATGAGATCACCAAGTGAAATAGGATAGAGAGGGAAGAGAAGAGGGCCCAGTGTAGAGCCACAGGGGACACCAAAGCTTAGCAATCATAAAAAGATCCAGTAAAGGAGAGTGAGAAGAAGAGCAAATAGGTAAGAGAATCAGGATAGAAATATTGTCAGTTTAACAAAGAAAGAAGACAGCATTAAGTTGGGGAGGGTGATCAACAGTGTAAAAGGCTACAGAGAAGTCAAGAAAGATGAGGAGTCTAAAAAGGCCACTACATTTGGCAATTAAGAGATCAATGATAACTTTGGAGAGAGCAATTTTGGTTAAACGATGAGGTCGGAAGCCAGGGGAAAGGCAGGGGAGCCACCTGCTGTAGATGGCTTTCTCAAGAAGTTTAGTCATAAAAGGAAAGAGAACTATGTAATAAAACCTAGTGGGGATAAACAAAGAAGAGTTTTTTTGAAGAAGGGGAAGACATGGGTGTGTTTGTTGGCAGTAGGGAAGCAGATAGTAAAGAGGGAAAGACTGAATATAAATGAAAGTGTGGGGATGACAGAGGGGTTAATCTGTTGGAAAAGACAGGATAGAATGAGGTCACTTGTGCATTCAGAGGGGTGTACCTAGGTAAGGAGAAAGGCCACCTCTAAGTGTGAGACAGGCATGGAGACAGTGTTAGAAGACACCTTGGGCGATGTAAGATGAGGAGGAGGGGAAAAAAGAGAGTATTTGGAGAATGGCCTCCATTTTTCCAGTGAAATATGAGTCAAGGTTCTCATCTGAGAGAGGAGGAACCATGAGACATTGTAAAAGGGATGAAAAGGTTTGGAGGGTATGGGATAGTGAGTTAACAAATTTGGATGTCGGATAGTGAATTCACTCCCTAAGGAGGTGTAAAAGGATTTCCTTTATGCAGTGATGGCTCAGTTGAGTTTATATAACATAAATTTGTAGTGAACCCAGTTAACTTGGTTTCATATTTTTCTCCAGGTTCATCAGTATGGAGTACTCCCAATGTTCAAATTCCCTCCACCAATACAGATCAACAGCTTATCTCTAATGTAGAGAGTTGCCTGGAGAACAGAGAAATTAAGTGATTTGTCAGTGGTCACTGAGCTAGCATGTGTTAGACTAAAGAAGGAACTAAAAGCAGGTCTTCCCAACTTCCCAACTTCAACTTCCCTATCCACTAAACTACTGCCCCTCAATAAATAGTAGCTAGCATTCATATAGCACTCTGTGGTTTACAAAGCACTTAATATATACTGATCCATTTTGTGAAGTATTATTATTCCCATTTTATAGATGAAGAAGGTAGAATTCAGAGAAATTAAGTGACTTGTCCTGGGTCACACAGCTAGTAAAGGTCAGAGGTAGAATGTTAATTAGTTACACATATGTTGAAGTTATTATACAAAATATATAGAAGGCATGGTTCTTGTCCTCTAGATTCTGCTATTCCATTGAAAACACTGAGAGTCCTGCAGTGTTCCTATTGTTTTAAAAAGGATGGTATTTTTGGGAGAGGGGCAGGACGGAAATGGCATGGAGTTGAGGAGAGGCTGCTAGTCACAGTCAGACCTTACAGGGACGTCAACAACTCATTTCAGTTTATGTGGGTAGGTTTCCTGAAGAAGACCATGAGAGAGGGGAAGCAGGGGGTTCAGAGTCTGGAAGTAGGAATTCTACCAGTTATACCAGATTGGACGGAGAAGAAAAGGAAGGTGAGAAGGAGAAAGGGAAGAGAAGGGAGTGTAGAAAAGCCAAAGGAGGATTTTTCATTTTATTTTTTTTACTGGACCCAAGTGGGGGTGGAGTGAGGGGAGGAAAAGAAGGAAGAGGGAAATGAGGAATAGACATGGTAATCCAGAAAAGCTGCAGCCACCTGGGGGTTCATTCTTGGAACTTTCTTTCTCTACAGTCAGAAGAAGGAATATTTTTCAGGAACCTGCTTCCTTGAACTACTTGGTGAGATGAGTCATGCATAATCCTCTGTATCCTGGATTCTCTTAGGAGAACTTGCAAATTCTGCCTTCTAGTTAGGTGAGCTAACAAATGGTTAAGGATTTGGACTCTCTCTCTCTCTGTCTCTGTCTCTCCCCTTTTCTCTTTTTCTGTCTCTGTCTTTGTCTCTCTCCTCCTCCTCTCCCTCCCTCTCCTTCTCTCCCCTCAGTGGTCCTCTCCTCCCTCTTCTTTCTCTCTTCCTCATTTTCTATTTCTCAGTCTCTTCCTCATCCTATCTTCCTCTCTTCTTTGTCTGTCTGCCCATCCTCCTTTCTGTCTTCTTGATTCTCTCTGTCTCTAACCCTCTCTTTGCTTAGGGGTCCTGTTCTTTCTCTCCACAAATGGTTTAGGCCTGAGGCCTCCTCTTATCTCCTTTTGCTTTCCCCTTCTCTTTTATAACCCTCTTCGAGAGTTTTCCTTGCTCTCCTCTCCCTTATACTTTCTTTCTCTCTTCACCCCTCCTTCCCTCTCTCCCTCATTTCTTGTCCCTTTTAAGCCCTTTCCCTTCCTTTATACAGACTCAGGACTCCTGCACAAAATGGGCGGGAGTTGTGTTGGGCCGGCTCAAAGTCCAGGGAGAAAGGCTGGAGACAGCTTTACTAAGTGGCCCAAACTTTAATGAATTCAAGACCTGTTCCACTGGCCCACAAGAGAGCAGGCATTTAGCTTTGCAAGCAAAAGCAGAAAAACTGCCCTCTTGTCGGGAAGATTTACGCCATGGGGCCCAGCGGGCTACATTGCGTCAGACCAGCAACTGCTTGGAAAACTACATTTTGGAGAAACAAAGAACAGAGAAATCACTTAATTCTTTGCTGCTGTTGCTGCTGCTGCAGGCCTGGCCAAGGCTTCCCTGAATCACCAATGATGCTCTTCCTTATTGTGTTCTGCTCCTCCCAAAGAACAGCAAATTGGCATGACCAGTTTTAAATTAAATGAGCTAATAGAACACTCTCAGCCCCAATGGAAAAACTGGATATTTTCAGCATACCCAACTAGCAGCCACCTCACAGGAGGAATGTTTTGAGGGTGGGGCCTATGTGGATACAGGCTAGGGGCAATGGATCCAGCTTGGTGCCTTTGGCTGAGACTTTATTTTTAAAAAACAAGCATAAAATTTTACTCTGACCTTTCACTGCTCATCTAAAACTGTTTTTGAGTACCTTCATTCTCTGGAGTGAGGAAGCCTAAGGGCTAGGGACATTTCCAGCAATCTGGGCCTGTTCTCTGTTCAGATACACCTAGGCCCAGCCTCACCTGTGGGTCAGGTTAGGCGCAGTCCCCAAAGGCAGCTCCCTGAAGTTGGAACACCTCCCATAGTGTAATATACCTTGTATTATTGGTTTAAAAACTGGGGTTTGAATCCTAGATCTGCTATTTTTTAGCTGTGTGAGTAAATCACTTCTCTTTTTGGTACACCTTATGAAATGGTCCTAAGAATTCATCTAATGCTTTCCTAACCATCTCTATTCCTGGATTCCTGGTTACTATCCAGTCTTTGCTGGAAGACTTTTAGTACTTTTTTTTTTTTAGAACTTTTTACTTTTAGTAGACTTTTAGTACATTTTAGACCCCAATGCCCTTCAAAGGAACTATTCTGTTTATTGTATGTTTAAATAGCAGCAAATTCATCCTTATAATCAAACCCTTTGCAATTTACCTCCTTATACTTAATTCTGCCCTCTGAGGCCAAGCAAAACATTTCATCTCCTTCTTCCACATTACCACTATCATAGGGATTGAGACAGGTGCTAGACCTATTATTGGGTTAGGGAGCTCCTGGTGAGACACCAAACGTCCTTTAGAAGTACAGCTCCTTGATTATCTCTGCAACTTATAGTCTTAGGGAATAGAAAGGTTAAGTGATTTGCTCAGACTCACACAGTTAATATATGTCAAAGGCAAGACTTCGACCCACCTCTTCCTGTCTTTGAAAATAGCTCTCTATCCTTTACACCATGTTGCCACCATGTAATGGTAATGGGAATTTGAAGATCTTTTCCTGCCCCTTAATAAGTCTAAGGGAATTTGAAGACCTTCCCTGATTTGAAGATCTTCCCTCCCCCTTAACAGGCCTAATGTAATCACATGGAGCTTGTGGTTGGAGGAATTTGCTGAAGGGTGGAGCAAAGCCCACAGGAATCTGGGAGTCAGAAAAGCTAAATGATGGGAGAGAGAGGATGCATCCAGGGAGACAGCTAGGCTTGTGAGTGTTTTTGTGGAAAGGCCAAATGATGATGTGGCTTCTTTCTGTGCTATGGTGTATTAATTTTGTTGCTACTATGATGGATTTGACTTCCTGGTGTTGGGATTTTGTTTTCTGGCGTCTAAATAAATGTTTTGCTTCTATCTTCTATGTAGAGAGTCTGTCATATTTTGTGATTGAGAACTATACAGCATATTTACAGTTGCTGTCTGTGAATATTGCATTGGTGCTACACACCATTAAAAACCCTCTAAAACATCTCTCCTCCAGCTAAATATTTCCAATTCCTTCATTTAAATAAGATACTATAAAGTACTTTGCAAATCTTAAAGCACTGTGTTGTATTTATTATTATTATTATTGTTAAAATTGTTCAAATGATATGGTATAGTTTCAGGTAACCTCTACTATCCTTGTTGTGTCCTTCCTTGGACATTCTACAACTTGTCAGCATACTTTCTAATATGTCAGATCTAGGATTGAATACAATTACCCAGATAGGACCTGATAAAGGGCCATGGTGCTCTGACAATGGGATATTATCTTCCTCTTGGTGATGCTCAATAATGGACAATTCCACAAATATATCCCTTTTTGCATGTTTTTCTTGTGAAGAGAAAGGAAAAAAAATACTATGGTCCATGTCACCAATGCTCCTAGAAGTCTGCAAGTTGTATAAATATGCCTCACCAACACCCTTCACAGGTAGCAGCCTATCTCTAAAGCAATAATTCTCAATTTTTTTAATCTCAGTGCTCTTTTATACTCTTAAAAATCATTGATTTCTACTTTCTCCCCAAGGTTTTTTTTATATGGATTATGTCTATTGGTCTTTATCATTTTAGAAATTGGAGTTCCTTAGTTGTATTATGAAAATAGTTTTGACCTCTCAGACCTTCTGAAAGGGTCTCAGGGATTCCCTGGAATCACCAGACCATACTTCGAGAATCATTGCTCAAAAGTAAGTAAAAACAAAAGGTAAAAAGAATGTGTCAACCAAAAGAAAACCTGCTACTAGCCTCCTAGCCTGAGCTCTATTTGCAAGAACTTTGTATGACAAATAGCTATTACAAAGGAACTGCTAGGGACCAGAGGAGAGGATGGAGAAAAATATCTAAGCAAGGAGAGAGTAGGAAAGAGGAGGGTAGCCTGAAGAAAGGAAAAAAAGAAGAGGAAAAACGAGAGATAGAACTGAAAGAAGAGGAAGAGTAGGAAGAGAAGAAGGGAGTGGGGAAGAGAAAGGAGCAAGGAGAAAGAGGAAGAGAGTAAGGAAGAGAAGGAAGAAAAAGAGGAGAGTAGAGGTTAAGAAAGAGGAACAGGGTAGATAGAAAGGAAGAATCAATGAGAAATGAAGAGGAAATAATGAAAATGAAAAGCAGAAGGACAAAGAGGGAGAAGGAAACAGAGGAAGAGAAGGGGACAAAAAAGGTCAAAGAAAAAGAGGAAGAAGCCATTGAGGAAGCGATGGAGGAAGTGGGGAAGAGAAAGGAGAAGGAAGAAAGGGGGAGAAAAAAGAAGGATAATGAGGAATAAGAAGAAAAACAATCTCATAAAGCTCATGGCTACATGTTTCCAAATAGATCTTTCCACTGTAAACAAGCCAGCAAGAATGGAGATGAGAGTGGGCTGAACCACTGGATCAAAAATTCATCACTTGCTTTCCAGATTTATGTTACTACAGAAACATAATGAGTTCTCTACTTTCTTGTGTTCTCTTGCTCTCCCCAAAATGAGTCCCTTTCCCTAGGGCAAAGAGTTGGAAACTGCAGGGGTGTTCATCAATTGGGGAATGTTTGTAAATTGTGGTAAATGAATGTGATGAAATACCCTTGTATCATAAGAAAGGATGAAGGGCATGGTTTCAGAACAATCTGAGAAGATTTCAATGAATTGATATAGAGTGAAGTGAGAAAATGCAGGGAAATAATTTATACATCAACATCATATAGACAAATAACATTGAAAGACTTAATAGCAATCACCTACATGTTTCCTTAGCACCAATGATAAAGCATGCTAACCTCCCCACCTCCTTCCTGACAGAGGAGATTGGTTTAGGGTATAGATTTAGACATATATATATATATATATATATATATATATATATATATATATATATATATATATATATATATATATAACATAGCCAACATGAGAAACTTTTATTTGACTACATATTTGTTAAAAGAGTTATGTTTTCCTTTTTTGAAAATAGGATTATGGGAGGAATGGGAGGAAAAAATAGATTTTTGTTAATTGAAAAAGTTGTATTTAAAAAATAAAGTTAATTAAAAGTATCACATAGCAGAAAGGATGCGAGGCCTGAAATTTATAAACCTGAATCCTCCCTGACAAAACTGATTGAGTTATCCAACTTCTTTGAGATGATTTCCTAATTTATAAAATGAAGATATGAAGAATACATGTAATCTCTATTGTGAAGGGTTGTGGTGAGGTTGAGTTTAGGTCATGGGATCAGAGATTTAGAAATGAAATGGACATTAGATGACAGGGGAGAAAACTGAGGATCAGAGAGACTCTGGGCTCTAATGGGTGAACTCTTGCCTTATCTTGTCAGGAGCCAGGACTCTATCCCTTCCTAGACATTTCCAAACCATCCTAGTTCTTCCTTCCCCATTTCTAGGTCCCTTTTATGTTATCATCTTCCTCTAGTAGAATATAAGCTCCTAGGGGCAGGGGCCTTCTTTCTTATTTTTGCATCTGCAACTTTTAGCACAGTGCCTAGAGCATACTAAATTCTTGATAAATGCTTTAAAATCTATTTATTCATTATGTGACTTTCCCAAATGGGGCAGATCTGGGATTCAAACCTAGGTCCTATGCCTAGAAATCCAGTACTCTTTCTACTGTATCATAATTATATCACATGATAATGGAGGCAAGATGGCAGAGTAACAGGAAGAAGCTTAGCCACATTCCCCTCTACAACATCTTCAAACATATCTAGAAAATGTGCTAGACTGAGTCTTGATCTGGAAATTCAAGAAAAAAAATCACAGTGAATCATTTTTCCAACCTCAGTTGACCTGTGGACACTGGAGGGAGGGATCTAGCCAGGAAAGGCTGTGAAGTATTCCAGAGAGGGGAAAAGATGTGTATGAGGGCAAGAAGTGGTTCCAAATCCAGCAAAAAGGGGTCCAACTTTGTTCGGGGTACAGGAATAGATACCAAATGGTAATTTTGTCGCTCACTACCCACTTCTGAGTCACAGATTTGGGGCAGAATGAGGGTGAGGAATGGTCTCTGGTCCAAGACTGTATATAGAGAAGCTATATATTCAGAAGCAATTTGTAGCTGTGTGGTCCTTTACCCCAGGAGCAGAACCGAGATCTCAGTTCCGGTCTCCAACCCAATCTGAAGACTGCAGTGGAATAACCAGGTCAGGAATCTCAACCCAGATGGGATTTCTGTCCCTCTAAACAATTTGAGTATTCCTCTTGAATGATAGTAGTAGAACTCAGCAGCACACTACTATTGCTCAGACCGATACTCAGGTTAGGAACTTGCAAAGCTCATACCAGGGGAGCAGAAATCAGACTTTGCCCTGAACTGGAACATGCTGGGAGTGCCGAAAGCTTGCAGATCCTGAGCCTGATCTGTTCCTTAGATCCTAGAATAATTCAACACTCAATACCCTAAGAAAGTTCAAGCATTCCCTCTATAAGTGTGCAGGGTCCAGATCTAACATAAAGTCTGAAGTCAGGGAGTATGTTAGGAGAATGAGCAAACAAAAAATGAAACATACCATAGGGAGATATTATGGTGACTGGGATGGTCAAGACACAAACTCAGAAGAAGAGAATGACTCTAAAACGTCTACAACAAAACCTTAAAGAAAAACACAGTTTGGACACAAATTCAGCCAGAATTTCTGGAAAAGATGAAGCAAGAACTAAAAAGAGTTAAAAATTGTTCTTACAAATGAGGGGAATGTGAAAGGGGAAATTAGAAAAGAAATGAGAGCTGTGGAAGAAAGAATCAGAAAGGAAATTAAGAGTCTTGCACAAAAGGTACCAAACTTGACTCAAGCAACAAACTCCCTGAAAATTAGAACAGACCAAATAGAAGATAATAACTCTATAGACAAGAAATATTGAAATGAAGTAAAAAAAACCTTTTAAAAATAGAAGAAAATGTAATAGCAAAAACAATTAACCTGGAAAACAAATCAAAGAGAAATAATTTAAGAATCATAGGAATACCTTAAAGTCATGACAAAAAAAAGTCTAGACATCATATTTCAAGAAATCAAATTTCCCAGGTCTCTTAAATCCAGAGGACAAAATGGAAATAGAAAGAATACATCAAGAAACCCCCAAATAAAAATCCCCAGGAATAGTAGAACCAAAATCCCAAGCTTCCGGCCAAAGGAAAAAAAATTACTGCAAGCAGCCAGAAAGAATGCAAGTACAGAAGAGCCACAGACAGAATCACACATGATTTATCAGCTTCCATTATAAAGGAAATGATAGCTTGGAATACATTATACCAAAAGACAAACTATATATAGGCCTACAACCAAGAATAATTTCACCAACAAAACAGTATTATCCTACAAGGGGGAAAAAGGATCTTTAATAAAGCATTCCTGATGAAAAGATCAGAGTTGCATAGAAATTTTAAAGTATAAACATAGGCATCAAGAGAAATCCAAAAAGGTAGACACAAATGAACAATCAAAAAGGACCAAACAAGGAAAAACTGCTTACCTTCTGAGATGGGGAAATGATCATCATCAGGGGTCACAGAGGGAATCTAATTAGACAGGGAGTCTCAAGAGTGGTTCTTTTATGTCTGGATGATTTTAAAAGAATGGAAAAGGGAAGGAAGAAGAATGCCCTGGGAGGAATAAGGGAGAAAAAAGAGAGAGGAAAGATGGGGAAAATTATCTCACATTATTGGAGTGTATAAGTAGGTCTATAAAACAAGAAATAAGGGGACGACAGCTGATGCTGGTTTGAACTTGTCAGAGGACAGAAGAATACGCATACATACATAGAATTTGGTACAGAAATACATTTCACACCACTGGGAAACAGAAGGGAAAGGGGGAAAGAAGAGGGAGGGTAGAATAAAAGAGGAAGTACCTTAAGTAAGGATGTACAAAAATATTTGTAACAGCTTTCTTTGTGATGAAAAAGAATCAGAAATGGAGGGAGTGCCTACCAAATGGGAAATGGTTGAACAAGTTATAGTATATAAATGTGAGACTATTATTGTGATGTAAGAAATGATGAAGGGAATGTTTTCAGAGATCCCTGGGAAGACACATATGAACTGATTCAGTGTGAAGTGAGCAGAACCAGGGGAACAGTTTATACAATGGCAACAATATAAAGACAATGGAATAACCAGTTCCAATTCCAGAGGTCTAATGATGAAACATATCAGGAAGACCTGAGTTAAAATGTTGGTACCACCTCATTTTCTGGGAGTGGGGGGGAGGAATTAAATTGATAACTTAGCTCGGTTACTGTAGAGCAACATATGCTGGTTAATTGTGCTCACTATGTAGACTGGTTTTACTTTCTCAAGGAAGCCCTGAGAAACCCCGATGTCTGGGACTGGAGCCCAGGAAGGACTCTGGGCTTAGAATTTAGGTCTCTGTAGGAACTAAGCTAAACTGTGAACCTCATTCCCTCCCAGAGCCTGAGGTGGTTTTGGGGAGAGGAGAGGGGGATTAAGTCCCATGTGCTGGAGACTGAGTTGATTGGTTTGATTCTCAATCTTCATTACAAGGGAAAATTCTATGGTTCCTATCATTTTGTACAGCAGAGAAACTCCCATATATAAAACCAGACTGAAGATTTTAGAATAGTTTATAACTCAGGGTGAGAAATGTGAGTGGAGAGCAAATCAATAAAATGTACATACAGATTTATAAAAAAATATGATTATTTCAAGTGCTTGATAAATCTTCAAGATAAAATAGCTATTATTACTCAGTCTAAGCGAGGGTCTTTGTTATGTGGAAGAGTTAATACTTTACACTGTCGTCCATCATTATGGATAAGTACAGTAGAGCTTTTCTTTTTTCATTTCACTTCTTTTATTTAAAAGAAGTTTAATTGATATAATTGCATTTGCTATAAACTTGATATAAAAAGTTGAATTATTATTGCATTCACATCATGTTTATTTCTGAATATACCCCTCACCTAACCAGAGATATTTTCTTAGTAACAAAGATTTAAAATAACCAAAAAAAACCCCAAACCTCCACCAAAAATCAGTTCAGTAAAACCAACCAGCATATGGACCATGTTTTACAGTATACACAAGCTCCACGCCCATAATCCCATCCTTCTTCAGTGAAAATTAGAGGTCCATTTTCTCTTCCCTTATCTAGGAACAAGCTTGAACTGAATCTTGATGGACAGTGGTAAGCGGCAGAAGTGAGACATGGTGGACAGCTTGTGCAAAGGCAGGCAATGAACTTTTAAGTGAGGAATAGCAAGAGCACCTTGACCTTTGACTGCATTGTAGAGCATAGGAAAAGGAATAAAGAATAATAATATTGAACATTATGCTAGGGCTATGGAGTTGCATATTCTTACAACACATGGATAAGAGGGGTTAGTTAGTGAGATATTACTACCTTCATTTTAGAGAGGAGAAAATGGAGACCTCTCAACCAACCAATTAATCAATAGGCATTTTTAAAAATTAATTAATTTTTTCAATAGGCATTTCTTAAGTGCCTATTATTGTAGCAAGCGCTGTACTAGGCACCTGGAAATCCAAAGATAAGAATGAAAAAGTCATTGCCCTCAAGAATCTTAAATTCTATTAAGGTAGACAACACGTATGCTCATATATACTCATAACAATTATATTTTGTCATTGTTGTCCAGTCGTGTCTGACTCTCTGTGACACCATTTGGGGTTTTCTTGGCAAAGATATAGGAGTGCTTTGCCATTTCCTTCTCCAGTTCATTTCACAGATGAGAAAACTGAGGCAAACAGTGCTAAGTGACTTGCCCAGGGTCACACAGCTAGTAAGTGTCTGAGGCCAGATTTGAGCTCACAATGATGTCTTTCTGACTCTAGGGCTGACACTTTATCCACTGTGCCACCTAGCTGCCCCTATATAGGCATATACAGAACAAGTATATATAAAACTTCTACAAGGTAATTTCAAGGGCCTGAAGAGGTAAAGTAATTTGTGTAGGGGCATATAGATAAGGAATGACCCAACTTGGATTCTGGAAAATTAAACTTTTTGTGCTTTGCAGTTTTGCCAAATCTTGGAAATAAACTTTGTTGGGAGAAGACAGACTGAACTGGGAAGGATGAGATAGAGGGAAGGGGTAGATATATCTGGCATCCCTAGAAGAAGGCATTATTCTTAGTCTTTCTTGGGAAATGAAAGAGGCCTCCCTGCCCTTTAGTTTGTTTTTTTAATGGCATTTTCCAGGATACTGGCATTGGTCTCAGGTAATAGGATGTCAATGTCTCATCAGGACTTTTCCTTCTCCTCTGTCTCGCCTTTTCCACTAGGTAATTGAAACCTGGGAGTGTGAAATCTGGAGGCCTTTTAGCCATGGTGGTGCCTGGATGAATGGATGTCCATTTCCTCTCCCAGGCTTTGCTTGGGTCAGGCATGGAGCCAGATTCCATGATGAGTCAATATGGAGGTTATCCCTTCTCAGCTGGCAGCAGGTTGCAGTGCCCCCTTTCGTCTGGGTCCAAGGATTGTCTGTCTGCACTGTATCACCTGCCTTCATCTAATGAGCCTTGGCACTAATGGGCAATTATTTTAGCCATAAAATGAAAATGAAAATAAAGTAAAATAAAAATCCCCCTCTCTCTTTTATAGACATGGCATGGCTTGAATGGCTCTGGCCTGTAACCAGATCCGCTAGAGAGAAGGCAGTCATTACTCCTCAGGATGCTCTCTTCTGTGCCCCTTTCCCTGCCTCTGGGCATAGACTGGTGGTGCCGGTGTGCTTTCCTCTGGAGACTCACAACAGAAAACCCTCATCCTGGTAAATAATACCTCTTCTCATAAGCTTTAAAGGTTGGAAGGAACCAAGAGGGACCATCTAGTCCAATCCTTTTACAAATGAGAAACTGAAGTGTAGAAATGGGTGGAATGACTTTGCCCAGTGTTGCACAGTAAATAAGAAACAAAACTGAAATTTTTTAAAAAAAGTTCCCTGTCCAACCTTGTAAAGACCCTGCCCTTAGATTGAGCAGCTGAGCTGTTCTTGCAATGACTTCCATTTGCCTGGTTTTCTCTTGCTCACCATCTTAGATAGGTGCTTTTTGGGGAATTCCAAAGTTAGCCTTCATGGTGCTCCCCTTTATTCCAGCTGGGATATTACTTGTGATGTTGAGATCCCCTACTCCTCAGACAGAGGATATCTTGAGCTACGTGGGATTTCCTGGGGTGTCCTGGAATGTCTTAGAACTAGGAGACACCTTGGTGGTGAAATGGAAAGGAGGATTGCATTCTGGATGGGTTAACCTTCTCAAAACATGAAAAAATTCCTCTGAGGTCAGGCTACTGAGGCAGCATTTCTAGGGATATTGGCTACTGTTGCAACTGCTTTTTATTCTTTCTAGATACTTCAATTCTTGGATGGAGCTATGATTTCATGGGAGTAAGGACTCCAACAACTTGATTCAGATTGCAATTCCACCCTACTCTGATCATAATCCCTCCATGCCCCCTCACTCTATTTTTGCTTATGTCTTTCTGTAAACACTCCAGAGAAGACCAAAACCATAATTTGACTACCAGGCAAATCAAGCCACCACCACCACCATCACCTTGACCATCTCCCCTCAGATCCTGATGGAGATAGTCAACGACCTTGAGCCCATGAGCCTTTGGAATAGCAATACCCTCCAAACCAAAAGACCTGCCTCCAGCCCAACCCCCATTGTCATTACTAAGAAGAGAAATCTTTGTGAAGAGGGTGCCCTCTTTCCTCACCACCAAAAGCAACAGCTGTTGCTCAAACTGCCCAAGAGGCACCTAAGAGGCAAAAGCTTTGGGTGTGGAAGCATCTCCAGACTACAGGTCCTGCTTCTAGAGCAGCTCTCACAGCCATCATCTGGAGAAACAACTCCTGTGGAGAAGGAACTGGCCAGCTCCACCAGTGGCCAACCAACTAACATCCACAGGAAAGGCAGCAACTGAAGGAGTAAAGCATCTGAAGGGAGAGGCAGGAGGGAGCATGTGCTGAGAAGTCACACTACCACCACCATCTTGACCAGCATCTCCCCTCAGATCCTGATGGAGATAGCTCAGGATCCTGAACCCGAGAACCATTGGCAGAGCAGGCTTTTAGCATAGTGCCCACCACTATCATCCTGGGAAACAACCCCTGTGGACATGGAGCCTGACAGCTGCTCCTGCTGGTGTTATGGCCGTCGCCATTGAAGACCTAGGAAAAGTTCTTAGCCTGAAAGTATTTACATTGTTAAATGACTCAATTTCAGAAACCAATAGGATTTTTTTTTATCAGTGGAAATGGCATTACGGAAGAGGGACTACCATCTGTTTTACAATGATATCCTAAGTACCATAGTCCTTTCTATAGGACTTGTAGCTGAAATTGTCCATATGTATTGTCTCCACCATCGGAACATATACTTCTTGAGAGCAGGGACTCTTATTTTTCTATTTGGATGGTCAGCCTTAGCACAGATCTTTGCACATAGCAAGCCCTTAACAAAGACTTTATTTCTTCATTCAGTCAATTAGGGCAGGGTAGGTGAGACTTTACCCCAGTCACCAACTTTTGCCTGTGTCTTCTCTGAGGTGGCCTGAAAAATACCACATGTATACCTAACACCGCTCTGACTTTAACTGTGGGGAAAGACAGCTTTAGAAGAGGACAATAGATTGGGGTCATGGGTTAGAAGAAGAGAAGGAGAGGATGGACAGTCCCCTTCAGCATGTAAAGGTGGCCATCTGAAATAAGGCTTAAAAGTAGAGTGGCAATAGATTGGAAAGGGTCTTCTATATCAAGCCATTGAATTTATATTTTATCCCATGATAATAAAATCTTAATAAGGAGCAAGTTTTTGAGCAGGAGAGTAGCATAGTCAGATACGTACATTGAGAAGATTATTTTTGCATCTGTATAGAGAATATATTGGAGATGGGAGAGCCTAAAGTCAGGAAGACTGTTTACAAAGCCTACATACCAATAGTCTAGGTGAGAAAAGAGTAGGGATGTAACTGGATTGGTGGCAGTTATGTGAACAAAGAGGAGAGGAAGGATATAGGAGACATTATGGGAGCAACAGGGATTGGAAAATGAATGAATTGATGGGAAAGGAAGAATCAAAAATGATTCTGAAATTTGGAGCCTTGGAGGATGTCAATTCCTCAACAGAAATAGGGGAGATGAGAAGAGTATCTGGAGAAGATAATGAATTCAATCTGGAATATGTCAAGGTTAAGGCGTTGGCAAGACATTTAGGTGGCGATATAAAGCAATTGATTAGCAATGCAAGTCTGGAGCTCAGAAGAAAGACTGGGACTTGATGTATAAATTTGGGAGTCATTTGTGTAAAAATCATGATTGAACCCATAGGAACGAATTGAGAATAACAATGATAATTATGATAGCTAGCATTTATGTAGCACTTTAAGATTTGCAAAGTACATATATTATCTTTTTTGATCCTCCCAACAACCCTGTAAGATAGGTGCTGTTATTTTTTTTGAATCATTATTAAATTTTATTTTTAGTTTATGTAATTAAATAAGTGTTTCCATAGTACAATAAAAAAGATGACTACATATGAAACTGCAAATCTACTCTGTACAACTTGCTATTCCTTTCAAATAGACAACAAAATTATCATGTAAATTTCTTTTTTTTCCCTTCCCTCCCCCCCCTGCCCTAGGGATGGCTACTATTACACACAAATAGGTACATGTATGTAAAATTATTCTATACATACTTATATTTATCAGTTCTTTCTCTGGTGCTGTTATATGCACACACACACACACACACATATACACATATATTTACAGATTTTAAAGATGAGGAACCTGAGACAAAAATTAAGTAACATGGCCAGGGTCACACAGCTCCAGAGAATTTGATGCAGAATTAGAACTCAGGATTTTCTGACTCCAAATCTAGCACTCTAACCACCTCCTTATACCACAGAGCTGCCTTTAGAAGTTCAACAGAGTATACATAAAGAGAAGGAAGAATAGGACCTAGGACAGAGCCTTGGGTGACCCATAGGAGACAGAACAAGAAGGATGGACCAGTGAAGAATCTGAGGAGAGTAAGAAAGCTAGAACTAGATGTCTATACTGCAACAAGGAGAGAATGTTCAGAAGAATTTAGTGGTCAACATTGTCAAGAGCCGCAGAAAGGCCAAGAAAAAGGACTAGGAAAAATCCACTGGATTTAGTAATTAAGAGATTATAGGTAAACTTTGAGAGAGCAGATATCAGTAAAATGGTTTGGATGAAAGGCACATGACAAGTGATTGAGGAAAGACGGACTATAGAGGCATCAAGTGTACACTACTCTTTCTAGAACTTTGTCAACGAATAGGAAGAAAGAGAGATAAGATGATAATTAACCTTTCTTCTAGAGATGCTGGAGGACCAAAGGCTAGAGGTGCACATGTTATACTGGGAAACCTGGTTTCTGTGTCCTTCTCCAAGGAGCAGCTGCAAGCCTGACATGCAGAGAAGTCATGGGGGAGACACAGAGGAGAGAAAAGTGTTCCCATCACCCCCAGCTGCAGACTGTACTGTCCTCCATATTTTTTTCCCCTGATGAGACACCTGGGGACTGGGAGATTGGATGCTATCCCTGTGACAGAAATCAGGAAAAGTCAGTGGAACTGAAATCTGTGGTATGGCAGAAGTTTCAGGAAGGAGGAGACAGATTGTCGGCTGACTGGGAACCAGCAGCTGTTAATAGTTGATGAAACTACCAGACTTCAGTCGATAGCACCTTTCTTTTCCTGGCTTACCAGGAGTGAAGAAGCCGCCTTCTATTTTGTTGTTTGACAGATCATTTCCTGTTTCCCCTGTAAGAAGTAGAGAGGATAAATTCTATGCTCCTTTCCTCTTCACCACTTCCCCTATATCCCCAGCTATCATAATCTACAAGTAGAAGCCTATTCCTTTAGATGCTTATTTGTATTTCTATGTTACTTGAAACTGCTATTAAAGCATCAAGCCATTTACAATTATTTGTGTTGAAGCCTATAAGTGTGAAATTTGTGACTGAGGGAGGGAATGTTAAATGAAAAGGGAGAGTAGATTTTCCTAAACCTAGGCTGAAGTGGTAGGTAAGTCAATTAGAGAAATAATTTCTACAATGTTAGTAAACTTTTAGATATCCATATCCATTGGACTTCTTAGAGCTACTAGATAAGGAAACAAGACTAGAGAGATTTAATAAGGAAACAAGTCAGTGACTGTGCTAGCATATTAGTTCAGGTGACCACCCTGTCCACAATACCCAGTCAATGCTCTGCTTGGCTACCATAGTTTCTAGGAATGGCATGAACAAGAAAAGGGTTTTTTTAGGGGGAGATTTTTAGGATAAGGGAAATGTTTATGAAGCATGTTTATAGGCAGGAGGAAAGGAGACAATAGAAAGGAAGAGATTATGGATGATAGAGTGAGTAAGCTCCTTGGGGAGATGGGAGGGTGGGGTAAGAGGAGAGATGAAATCTTGTTGCAGAATTAAAAGCAACTTTCTAGATACCTTTTCAGGGCTGGGTCCAGAGAGATGGAGAGAGGGATAGGGAGAGCTGTCCCAAACTGGAATAAACTGCTTTAGAGGATACAGGGAGCTCTTCTGCATTAGAAGTCTTCAAGGAGATTCTTATTGACCGCTTGCCAAGAATGTTGAGGGGAGCCCAGAGGAGCTCAGGAAGGGGTTGGGCCAACTCTGATATGTAATGTGAGACATCTTGATGTAACAAAAATATCACTGGATTTGGAATGCAAAAGAATTGGGTTTGATTCATAGCTCTGCTATCTGTGTAATCTTGGGACTTAAACCTCTGGGCCTCAGTTTCCTCATTTGTGAAATATGACCAGTTGTCCTTTAAAGTCACCTCTATCCCTGAATGCTTTTCTTCAATGATCAATGACATAATGGTTAACCATCCATGTTTAATATTTAATCTTCCAATTAAGAAAGAATATGGTCCTAGCTCTCACAGCACTTTGCCAGTCCAGATAGGAGTACAACCTACTAGGCAGAAGAGAAAAGGGAAAGAGAATCAATTTGCTCAAGACAATAAAAGAGTTAATAATAGAAAAACAATAGTAATAATAACTCATTTATATGGCACTTGCCTCACAATAATCCTGTGGCATGAGTAATGCAAGTATTATTATTTCCATTTTATAGATAAGGAAACTGAGGCTGAGGACTAGAATGATTTCCCTCCCAACTAGGAAGCACCAGAGACAAGGTTTTAATCTAAGTTGCTAACTCTAAGCTATTTCCACTGTAACACACAATATAGGTCTCAATTAGAGCTCAGACTTCTCAGGTCTCAGCCTTCTGAATCCCCTTCTCCTCCACCTTCACCCCTTTTCGACTTCCCCCCCTTTTCTTTTCTTCCCCTTCCTTCTCCCCCTCTAGTTTAATCCATTTAATTATTTCTTCATATGGTCTTTGAAGAGCTTTTGATTTTTATGTGCCTGTGTCTATTAATTTTTCTTTCCAAATCTTCCCCCTTCCAACAGGCCCAGAGCAGCGCAGACAGAGGGATGGAGTCAGGCTCCAGTGAGCAGAGATTATATAGATATATTTAGAGAGATGAGAGGAAGCAACCGAGAAAATGTGGTTACCTCTGAGGCTGTGGGGAAGCTGTTAAGAGCTAGAGATTTAAAGCTTTATTCTACTCTGCAGTAAACTCCAAGCTGTTCTAAACCCAAATGTCCCAGACGATAAAACTTAGACTAGCTGCAAAGGAGGGGACATTGTTCCCACTGGAAATGCAGGTCTGATTTAGAGGGTGCTTGGAGGAGACAAGAAGATGAACAATCAGCAGGTTTCTTTCCTGGGGAAATGTTCTGTGCTCAAGAGAAGGCTAAGGATTTCCACCTCTAAGAAGAAAATGGTGTAGTGAGGGGCTGCTGTGGTATAATGGAAACAAACTCTGACTCTGAAGTCAAAAGACTTGGGTTTCAGTCATCGATCTGTGAGTTTAGCTCTCCAAGCCTCAATTTTCACATCTATAAAATGGAGTTGAAGACACCAGCACCACTTACCAAGGTTGTTGTGAGGGAAGCACAAAATACCTGTAGAAATGTGAGTCATGGGGGTGGCTAGGTGGTGCAGTGAATAGAACTCTGGCCCTGGAGTCAGGACCTGAGTTCAAATGTGGCCTCAGACACTTAACACAAAAACTAGCTGTGTGACCTTGGGCAAGTCACTTAACCCCAGTTGCCCTCCAAAAGAGAAAAAAAAAACAGAAATATGAGTCACCGTTTTTTATTAGATGAGAAGAACAGAAGAAGAAGAAGCTGGTTTCCCCAGATCCCCAGGAGACTAGTTCCAAGAAGGCAACATGTTGTGCTAGACATGACTTGGGTTCAACTCCCTTATATGACACCAGCTATTGACAGCCAAGTCGCTGTTCTCTGAACCTCAGTTTTCTCATCTGTAAAGTAATCATTTTACCTTTTAAAGGATAGAGGAAGCTGAAAGAAGAACTACAATTTTTAATCCGATTCTCTCCAAGTAAGAGGGATTGGTTGCTGAAGCAGAAATGATGGGCACCTCGAGGGGAAATGACCACTTTGTTCTGGAATTTGTGACTGAGGAGAGAAAAAGCTGGGCGTTGTCACACACCCAAGGTTTGTGGAGAATAAATCAAAAAGGTTTGGAGAAGGAATATTGGATGGGGAACCTGTGGCCTCGAGGCCACGTGTGGCCCTCTAGGTCCTCAAGTGTGGCCCTTTGATTGAATCCAAACTGCACAGAACAAATCCCTTTAATAAAAGAATTTGTTTTGTAAAACTTGGGACCTAGAAGGCCACATGTGGCCTTGAGGCCATAGCTCCATCCTCCCCCTCCCCCACCTCCAAATAGGTGGTAACAAGATGCAGAGTGAGGCATGCATTTTTGGACATGGTCAGTGCGGGGATTTGCTTTGCTTGATTATGAGTATTTGTTATATGGGTTTTGTTTTCCTATTTTTTTTTGGATGCAGGGCTAGGATTCTCTTCCCCCACCCCAAATGAGAAGAAAACAGAAGGAATCATAAACAAGCAGGACAACTTTCAGAGTTACACATTGAATTTATCCCACTTAGAACTTAGAACAGTAAGTTCTATATAATAGAGATTTTTCAGTTTGACATACAATTCTCTCCTCCTGTTCTATAGTATATAGGGAAATGCTTATTTTATTTGGTGTTTTTTAGGATTGGAATTTCAAAAATGAAAAAAATAATTTTTTAAAAGTAAGGAGGAATATGTAAAATGCTATGGATTAGAATTCTTCAGGGGGAGCCAGCCCAGAAGGAAGAGAACGAGCAATTCATAAGGATGAAATACTAACAAACACCAAACAAACAATCCCAGCGAAGATGAGGGGAAGCTGTCTAAAGCTATTGATGTGGATGTGTAGTAAACTTACCAATCAGCTTAGATTCATAAAAGATCTGTAGAGAAGATGGAAACAAGGGCAGATCACACAGGAGGAATATAAAAACATGGCACAATCCTATAAAAGGATGTCAAAATTGTCAACCTTCAGAATGAGCCAAGGCTGGCAAAGAAAGCTAAAGACAGTAAAAAAATAAAAAGGGACGGGTTTTGTTGGTGGGTGGGGGAACAGAAGGATGGAAGGGATCAAAGGAGGGTTAGATCCATGCATCAGGGTGGATGGCACAATAATAACAGAATATGGACAGAATGCCAATGATTTAAATCTTCTAGGTGGCATGGTGGGTAGAATGCTGAGCCTGCATTCAGAAAGACTTGAATTCAAATCTAACCTCAGACACTTAATGGCTGTGTGACCTGGGCCAATCGCAGAATCTCTCTCTGCCTCAGTTTCCTTAATTGTCCAATGAGGATATCAATAGTACCTGCCTTCCAGGGTTGTTGTGAGAATCAAAGGAGATATTTCTAAAGTGCTTAACATAGCACCTGGTACATAGAAGGGCGCTATATAAGCACTTTGTCCCTTAACCAATCCTGCTCCCCACCTCTGCCATCCTCCAAATGCACTCCCCCCAACATTTTTTGTTTCTGTATTTTCTGTCAAGGAGAACAATCTTTGGATTCGAACAGAAGAACAAAGGTGATTAATCAGGAGTTGTTACCCAAGAGAAGTATGGCGATAATAAGAATATGTCTAATGGCCTTTGATGAGTTTGTCACTAGACCCAGATGAACTGCCGTCAGAAATATTCAAGAAGCACTGAAGAAAGGAAAATATGCTCATTTGCAAAAAAACAACAACAACAAAAAAAGGTAAGTTAGTCTGTAAACTCTGCTCTAATTAGATCAACTTTGATTTATGGCAAAATTTCAGGACTTATTATTAACAGAATAGTTTGTGAATATCTAGAAAGGGAGGTGATGATCACAACCAGCTTCATTAAGAACAGGCCATGCCAGACTAATTCCATTGCCTTTCTTTTGACAGGGTTACTAGAATGGCAGATCTGGGAATACTGTAGCTACAGTCTGCCTAGAGTCTTGGGAAAGGGTTTGTCAAAGTCTCTCATGCTACCCCTTGTGGTCAGAATGGAGAACTATGAGCCAGACATAAATGGTAATTAGGTCAGTTTGGACCTCATTGAGTAACCAAACCCAAAGGGTGGTCATTAATGGATTGGTGTCAACTAAGAGAGAACAAGCCCTGTGAAGAAGGGGCTAGACATCCCCACCAAGTACCAACCAAATACCACCAATGGCAGAAGAGCCAAGTCAGTTAAACTGAAAAGGAAAAGACCCTGAAGTATGTGCCAGGAAAGTCAGACCATTGCTACCACCTTGACCAACACTTCCCCTCGAACCCCAAATGAAAAAAGTCCAAAACACTGATCCTTCTTTCCTTCTTTCTTTCCCTTCCCTTCCTTCTTTTCTTCCTTCCTTCCTCACAAATATCTGTGCTTGTTTCTATGCTGTTTAGCATTTCTATCAGTCTTTACAAAAAACAAACCATAGATAACATACTTTTCAAGACTGCAGATACAAAAGCTGGAGAGAAAAGCTAACATGTTGGATGACAGGATCCAAAAAGCCCTTGTAAATCTAGAACAAAGGCCAAATCTAATAAGATGAAATTTAATGAGGACACACATAAAGCCTTACATTTGGGCTCAAGAAATCAACTTTAGGAGTATGAAATAAGGGAGGTGTGGCCCTATAGCAGTTTGAGTGAAAAGGATCAAAGGGGGTTGGTGGTCTGCAAGCTTAGTGTGAATCAAAAATTGGCATAGCAGCCATAAAAACTAATGCAGTCTTAAGCTGCCTTAAAGGAGGCGGAACTATGGACATGATGATCCACTTGTACCCTGATCTAATCGGGGCATATCTGGAGTGCTGTGTTAAGAGATGAGTGCTCCATTTTACAAAAGGATGTGGACAAGCCAGGCATCCAGAAAAACATGGACAGCTATGTGGCACACTGGATAAAATACAGGCCTGGAGTCAGGAAGACCTGAGTTCAAATCTGCCCTCAGATAGTTATTAGCTAAGTGACCCTGGACATCACTTAACCCTGTTTACCTCAGTTTCCTCGTCTGCAAAATGAGCTGAAAATAGAAATGGCAAGCCACTCCCAAGTCTTTGCCAAGGAAATCCCCAAACAACAACAATCCAAACAAGGGTGACCATAGCCAGGCAGACAATGTCATAGGGTCTTCTTACCTCTAGGACAAAATATTCCTCCATCTTCTTCCCTTATTTATATTATCTGAAGGTCCTAGAATGCTGAGCTTGGAATAGAGAAAAATTAGAAGGAGGAGAATATTTAAAGGGCTGTCATATGGAAGAGAGATTTATTTGCTTATTAGACTTGATCCCAGGGTACAGAACTTGGGTTGAAGTTGCAAAGAGTTATATTTCAGCTCCATATGAAAAAATTCCTAACAATTGTTTTTGTTCAATGGTTCCAGTCATGTCTAACTCTTTGTGACCCTATGTGGAAAGATACTGGACTGGTTAGCCATTTCCTTCTCCAGCTTATTTTATAGATGAGGAAACTGAGGTAAACAGGGTTAAGTGACTTGCCCAGGATCACTCAGCTAGTGAGTGTTTGAGGCCAGATTAGAACTAAGGTCTTTCTGACTTCAGGCCTAGCCCTCTATCCACTGCACCACCAAGCTGCCCCTCCTGACATTTAGCATTGTCCAAAAGTAGAAGAGATTATTTTGGGAGGTGGTGGCTTTCCTCTCAGTGGAGGCCTTCAAGAAGTGGATGATCATGGGGCAGCTAGGTGGAGTAGTGAATAGAGCACTGGCCCTGGAGTCAGGAGGACCTGAGTTCAAATTTGGCCTCAGATACTTGACACTTACTAGCCGTGGGACTTTGGGCAAGTCTTAACCCCAATTTCCCTGCCTTCCCCCCTCCAAATGCCCAGATCACCTAAGATGGAAACACTCATTTGGGAGATGCCAGGAATCAGCTTCTAGGAGAAGACGTTCTCCATTTACCTACCATTGTCAGCCCTTTTCAGTTGTGTCTTTAAAACTACCAGACTGGGACAGACTTTCCCTCTTTTTCAGGTGGCTTCCAGGGATGAAGGTCTTACTGTTCATCCACAGCATGGACAAAATGCACTGAGCTGGATAGGGAAGGTCCTTCCTCTACCCTGAGGCCGTGTAGCCCTAGAAATGGGACTTGAGGTTTGCTCTTGCTCTGTTTGTCTTGACTTAGTTCTAGGCACAGGGAGGAAAATCCCTAACCCAGGGACTTGAACCAGGGCTGCCTTGAAGCCCAAGAGTCCAGATCAGATCTTGCCAGCAGGAAAGTCCTGAGAAGCAAGGGCACATGCACATATATGTTGATTTTCCCATTAGAATGTAGGCCTCTTGAGGCAAGAAATTGTTTCACTTCTGGTATTGTTTTCCTAGTTTCTGAACATACTTAAATACTTGTAAATTTTTTTTTGATTAATTGATGGTGTAGTATAATATGGTAATTTAAATTATGTAATATAATATAACCATGCAATATAGCCATGTATATTGTATATTTTAATTATACTAGACTGTGTACTCATGAGGGTAACAATAGTGTCTCAACACTTTCTCTTGCCTAATATCGTATTCTGAATTATTGGATTGAATTTAATAACACATCAAAGATATCCTAAAATAGATTTAATTGAGAGAGATAAACAGGGAAACTATATTTTGATAAAAGTTAGTTACCCTTAGATTGATAAAGTAATATCAATGCATATATGCACCAAGTACTATAGCATCCAAATTTTTAGAGGAAAAGCTAAATTAATTATGGGTAGAAATACATAGCAAAACTCTAATGGTGGAGATCTTCAATCTCAGACACTTACTGGGCAACGCTGGGCAAGGCACTTAAAATATTTCTGCCTCAGTTTCCTTATCTGTAAGGTGGGGATAATAATAGTTACCTGCCTCCCAAAGTTGTTGCAAGGCTAAAATGAGTTAATATTTGTCAAGTGTTTTGTAAATCTGTCATATATCTGTCAAGTGTTTCGCAAAAAGTGTCATATAAATGCTAGCTACAATTATAGCTATTATTGGTGAGAATATCAGTCAGAAAAGCCTCTGAAGTCATCTAGTCCAGTACATTCCTGAACAAGAATCTCCTTCTACAACAATCCCCAAAGATAAAAACCAGCCTCTGCTTACAGATCCCTCTAGTAAGGAGGAACCCATCAAATATCCAGAAAACTTACATCTGTGAGGAATAACTAACTTGCTGAATGGCAGAGGAAGGACCCCCCAAATCCCAGCAAACTAGACTTGCAGGTGTGGGGAATCTGAGCCTGGAGGCTGCATGTGGCCCTCTAGGTCCTCAAGTGCAGCCCTTTGATTGAATCTAAACTTCACAGAACAAATCCCCTCAATAAAAGGGATTGGTTCTGTAAAACTTGGACTCAGTCAAAAGGCTGCACGAAAGGACCTAGAGGGCCACATGCAACCTCGAGGCCACAGGTTCCCCACCCCTGGCAGAATATGGGACCAAATCTAAGAAATGAGATTTAAGAAGAATAATAGCCCTATACTTGGGTTAAAAAAATCAGCCTTACAAATATAAGACAGGGCAATGTAGTAAAAATTTATATGAACATAGTTTATATGAACAAAGATGGGGGTGGGTAGATGGAGATATATAGTAGAAAAAAAAAACCTACTGGATTTAGAATTAGAAAGACGTGTTTAAATCCTGCCTCTAATATTTACTAGATATGAGACCATAGGCAAGTTATTTCATCTTTCTAAGCCTCAGTTTCCTCATCTGTAAAATAGGGATGGTATTGTACCTGCTGCACAGGATTGTTGTGAGAATCAAATAAGGTAATGTTTGTACATTGTAAACTGCATAGTGCTTCAGTGGAGAAGGAAATGGCAAACCACTCCAGTATCTTTGCCAAGAAAACCCCAAGTGGGGTCACAAAGAGTTGGACATGACCAAAAGACAACATAGTGTTTCAAAAACCTTAAAGTACCATTAAAATGTCAGCAATTGTCATTTCGGTGAATTGCAAGCTCAATGTGAATCAACAGTGTGGCATAGCAGAAAAAAAAATAAACAAAACAAAAAACAAACCCAAAAAGCAAAACACCAATATCCAAAAAACTAACACCATCAAAGACAGCTTTAAGAGAAGTATAGTGTCTGTAATAAGATGAGGGTGGGGGCAGGGAGTTAGGATGGTCTCACTACTCTATCTGGGTCAGAAAACGTATGGATATAATGGGTATGGGTACAAGCACAGAGTATTGCTGATATGGGTGGTTGGGGAGCATGTTCTGGGGCGAGTGTGGTAAGAAGAAATTCCTTGGGCACTCTCACTCCAAGGTCAACATGTGGCCCTGTGAAAAGGGGTCTCGGGTTTTGTTTTTGTTTTTTTGCCTTTCCACTTTTTCTTTTGTTTTAGGTAAAGGAGATAAGTCTGGAGGCTTTGGCCATATGGGTTTCACAAGGTCAGAAGAGAGAGCCTTCAGGAATCCAGGGATCAAAGTCAAAGTCTAGGCCAAGTTTTGCAGCCAGCCTAGTACTGATGCCCCAAGGAGCATCAGGGGGAGAGAAGTCAGCCGTTGTCACATCTGATGAACCTCCCTGAATGTAGCTGGCTTGGTCTTTGGACAACAGATGTAGAGTTTCCCAGGATCCATACTCAAAGCTTCTCCTACTTGGTGGGACTTTTCTAAGCTTGTTTCCGGCTTGCACAGTCTTCAAGAACTCAGAGTCACCCCCATACCGTGACAAGGAATCAGATGGGGACAAGGAAACTGAAAGTCAAAGAAATGTAATGATTTGTCCTAGGTCTCACAAGCAATACGTAGCAGAAGTAGGATCTGAACCCAGGTCCCATGATTCTAAGTTTGTTACTCTTCACACCATGTCACATAGAGCCAGGAGTCTGTCCCCAATGCCATGTTGTCACCTTTACAACATTTATCCCACACTGCCTGGTTTTGTTAGTTATATTTTCATGTGTGAAAAACCAGTCTCCTCCACCGGACTATGAACACTGGGAGAGCAGAGACCCTGTCCGATGCTTTTTTGTATACTCCACAATACCTAGCGTACGGTTATGATTATAATATTTTTATTCCCCATCTAGTTCCCAAAAAGAGGAGTTAGTTTATGCACTAGAATATAAAGACACAAAATGGGAGATGCCATACGAAAAAAACAACAACAAAAACAACAGAAAGGATAGGTATGTTCAGGCACCTGAGTTGAATAATTGTGTAACCTTGAATAAATCATCTCTGAGTGTCAGTTTCTTCATATGTGAAATTTAGGGAGTGGAGCAGAAAGATTAGAAGGGACTAGAGGTCTCTTCCAGCTCTAAATCTACAATCTTATGCTCCTACTATGGAGTTCATGATATTTAGATGTGGGAAGGATGGACCTTCTGAATGGTCTAGTCCTAACCCTTATAATCAATAAACCCTAAAGTTTCTGTCAGCTAAGGCAAAAAAAAAGGAAACACTGTGGATTGCAAAATATACTGAGCACCTAGTACATGATCAATAAATAGGAGTTAATTATTAGCTAATAGCAGTTACTTAGCTAGGAATGCATGACTGCTAAGCCTTATGGGATAGGTTAGACAGAGGGGGACCAAGCATGGGGAGAATAGTGAAGAAAGGGGGACTGGAAGAAGCTAACGACAAAGTTCACTGACTATATCCATGCAGGATTGTTCAACAGAAATGCTGGACGTGTGCATAGGGGCCCCATATGTCTGGAGGGGACAGCAAAGTGGTTCATTTGAGTTCCTTCTTTCCTTTGATACCAAGATAATTTTTCTTTTATAGGTCTGGAGTCCCTGGGTCAGGATTATGGAAACCAAAGTGACTGTTCCTTCCTCTTTTCCATCCTTGGAAACCCAATATACTTACCCAGAGAGAAACTTGAGGAAGAACTGACCCCTAAAGGTCTATGACCAAGCTAAGAGAGAGATAGAACTCCTTGACAAGACTCCTACAAGGTAGGGCAAGGAAGGAAACAGCAATGAATTGAAGACAGGAACATTCCCCTTCCTTCATGTGTTTCCAACTTGGAACCTCTCTGATAACTCTCTAGGAATCAGGGTGTAGTCAAGGGCTACCAAGATAACTCAGTCTCCCTGGTCCCTCTCGCTCAGTCAATCAAGGGCATGATTCAGCACAAACAGAGAATAAGAACTGGAGATCATCATCACGAGTTCCAGCCTACACCAGAGCCATTAATTTCATATGCAAAAGCATAAGAGGGAATTTTAATTTATTCAGAGCATGAAGAGAATAAAAATGAAACTGGGAACAGAGCTGTATTGGGTTCATTCATATATACATTCATTCAGTAAATATAATTACACATTCTAGGAGCAGAATAATTTAGGAGTTGAGGGCTATACAGAGTTTACATAAAACATAATCCCTGCCCTTAAGAAGATTACAGTCTAGTAGGGAAATAAAATACAAGCATAGATAGCAATTATTAATGAACAGAGAGCACATGGAGGTAAAAGACCTAACTCCTTCCTCTGTTTGTGCTGAATCTCTCCCTTGACTGATGGAGCCAACAAGGCCAATGAGATTGAATTACCCTAATTCATGGAGAGTTAGCAGAGAGGAGGAAATAGAATTTTCTTGAATGCCCTTCTCTGTCATTTGCTCCTACTCTTACCTCTTGTGAGTCTTGCTAAGGATTGTGTCCCTCTCCTAATCTACCTAAGGTTCAAAAAAATATTTTCTGGAGAAGGTGGCATTTGACTTGGAGTTTAAATTAGATTTTAAAGGGAGGGAGGGAGGAAAGAAGGCAGGCAGGAAGGAAAGAAGACAGGAAAGGAAAGAATAGAGAAAGGAGGGAAGGAAGGAAGAAAGGAAGGAAGGAAGGAAGGAAGGAAGAAGAGAGGGAGGAAGGAAGAAGAGAGGGAGGAAGGAAGGAAAGGAGAGAGGGAAGTAGGGGGAGAGAAAGTGAGTGAGAGAGAGAGAGAGAGAGAGAGAACATGGGGGGGGAAGGAATTGTATTTAGGAACGAGGAAAATTCTCTGGCAGCATGTCAAGGTTGATTTGAGTGTAGAAGATAATAGAGGTGGGAAGATATTACAAACTATTTAATTTGTCCATGTGGGAAGAAGAATATAAGCTCCTTGAGGCCAGGGCCTATTTTTCATTTTATCTTTTATATTTAATGTACTTTGAATATACTAAGTGCTTAATAAATGGTTGATGGATTGGGTTAGTTATGAAGCCACTAAAAGTGGTGGCAGTTAGGAAAGAGAGAAAGCAAGGGATGGGAGAGAAGGGAGAACTGGAAATGATATAATAGTGAAGGTAGAATATGAGGGATTTTTAAAAATCACTTTAGAATAATTTTATTTTAAATTCTGATACCAATACTTAAGTTCTTTAAAATTAGTGACAAGTATGGTTAGTATGAATGTTGTCAGCTTGTCGGCTAGAAGCTCAAAGATATCTTAATCCATCCTTGGACTCCATTGATTTGCCTATGAAAGTCCTGCCATGTGTATTCTTAGGATGCCAAGCCACTAGACAGAGAGATTCCCTGGTGCGAATTACCTTATGTTATATATAAAGTATCTATTTCATATATACATATGGATGTTATACCTTTAACATATAATTTATATTATGTTATCTTATTTGATCCTCTCAACAACACTGGGAGGTTGGTACCATTATTATCTGCATTTTACAGAGGAGGAAACTGAGGCTGAGAGGGGTTGCCTAGTGTCACACAGCTAGTCAGTGTCTAAGGCAGGATTGAATGCAAGCTTTTTAGACTCTAGGCTCAGCTATCTCTGCATTGTGTTACTTAGCTGCCTTCTAAGACTGGGGAAGAGGGTGAGTAAAGGCAGAAAAATGCATGTTGAGAGGACAGAAGGCGTTCTCTTCTGAATGGTGCCTATACTACGTAAAAAGCAACATTGCAGAGTGGACAGAGAACCCTCCTCAGAGACAGATTCAGGTCTCACCACTGATCCATTCTGGCTTCATGACCAGGAACAAGTCACTTAACTTTTCAATGTTCCAGGCAATATTCTAAGACTAAGTTATAGAGTAGATGCTAGCCTGCATTTATAGAGAGAGTTCCCTCACCCAAGAATTCTCTGCACCATTGAAATCACAGGGCCATTCTTACCTATCCTTAAGAATGGGGTGGTGGGGTAGAGAGAACAATGTAGGCTGGCTCCAGATTGTGGAAGAAAACAGAGATTGAATTTTATTCCCTAGGCAGTAAAAAGCCTTTGGAGATTTTTGAGCAAAGGAGTGACATGGCCAGATCTATACATAAGAAAGATGAGTCTGGAAATATATAGATTGTAAAGGCAAAAGAGCAGAAGCAGAAAAACCTAGTGAGAGACAATGGCAATACCCCAGGAGAGAGGCAATGGGGTCCTAAGTTAAGGCAACAGGAATGTAGAAGGGATAGATTTGAGAGATTCTGAAAAGATGTAATCAATGGGACTTAATAATGGCTCTGAAGTGGTAAAAAAAAAGTGGAAGAGTCATAAAATAACTCTAAAGTTTGGAACATGGGGTGCTGGATGAATGAGAGTTCTTTGGAAGTGTTTCCTGATCTGCCTTCTTGGTATAATGCTGTACATGGTATTGAGAAAGCTTCTCTGGACTTTTCTCATCTGAGGAGAGTTTCTTTGTAAATGCTGGGTTAGACTGTGCTTCTGGATGGTCTATTGGATCAATAGACAGAGAAGCTAACAGCAGGGGTGCCCATGAAGGAAGCTGAGGACGGGAGACATAAGGGGCAAACTGAGGCTTGACAGACTCAATTGGGATGGTTCATTCTAACAGGGCCTGAGAGTTCCTTCTGATTGTGTCTCTTCCTGGAGAAGTCAGTAAGCATAGATTAGATGTTTCTAGCTGAGGCATGATTCCCTAACCTCTAATTCTCACCCAACTAATGGACTTCATTAAATAGCTTTTTTAATTTCATTTTTCTTAGATTTTTAAGAGAGGATGATGTAGTCCTGGTTCTTCTGCAATTAGTCAAATTGTCAAGTTAATCATAAAATGAGACAAATTAGAAATAACCATTACCTCTCATGGAAAGAGTCTGAGGTTTTTGGTGTCATTCCTTTGAGGGGATAGAGATGGGGCCAGGCAAGTTGTACCCTAGGGCCTTATGAGTCTCTAGGAATGATATAATTGAACCATCCTAAGGCTAGAGGATTCATTCAATCCTCAACTGGATAGTGAAGGGCCAAAAGCAGAGACCAAGAATAATGATTTAATGTGGCTTAATTAAGTACCGTTTCCATTTGTGGGAGATTTTCTAGGTCATTAATCTGTGATCTTCCTATTCCAGATGATTGTTCTCTGCAAAGCTGATGGGCTGCACTTCCCTGTGCTGAAGCAGGCAGAAAGATGTCAGGAATTTAATATCCAGAGTCACCGTCAGAGGCAAGGGCTGCTGCTTACCTAGAAGAGAAAGAGCCCCAGGGAATGGAAAGCAGATTAAGGCTGGGATTTGGGATTGAGTTAAGAGATGATATGCAGATTTAGACTCAAAAGTGGTTCCTCCATTAATCATAGAGCCTTACAGCTGGAAAGGATCATAGATGCTTTCAGTCCAACGCTCTCACTTTACAGATTAGAAAACTGAGGCCAACAGGAGAGACAGCTCAGGGTTACACAACCAGTTACTACTGTCAGAGCTGGAATTAGAACCCAAATCTTCCTGATTCCTTGTTCGGTCATGTTTGTACCATACCAGCTTGTTTCTTAATGGGATTTAGTTCAGTTCAATAAACATTTGTGTTAGGGGTCTGAGGAATACACACACAATGTATATATACATACATATAGATATCTTTATATATATGTATATATGTGTGTATTACTATCAGAGATAGTTTAGGTAAGATCTATCTATATAGACATACTAATCTTACTAACTATATGTATCTATCTATATATAAATACAATGTTATATATATATGTGAATGTGTGTATATCTTTCTATATACATACATATTCTTAAGGATGGGTAAGGACAGGTCATGTGATTTCAGTGGTACAGAGAATTCTTGGATGGGAGAACTCTATAAATACAGGTCTCGCTCCTGGTCATGAAGCCAGAATGTATCAGTGGTAAGACTTGAATCCAAGCTTCCTGTCTCTGAGGAGGGCTCTCTCTTTGCTCTGCAATGTTGCTTTTTACATAGTCTAGGCACCAATCAAATGAGACCACTTTCTATCCTCTCAGCATATATTTTTCTGCCTTTGCTCATGCTCTTCTCTGGCCTTAGAAGGCAGCTAAGTAGAACAATGCAGAGACAGCCAGACTCAGAGCTCAAAAAGCCTGCATTCAGCCCTGCCTTAGACACTTACTATCTGGGTAACTGTAGGCAACCTCTCACCTAACCTCGTTCAGCCTCAGTTTCCTCCTCTGTAAAATGCAAATAATAATAGCACTAACCTTCCAGTGTTGTTGAGAGGATCAAATGAGATAACACATATATGTGTATATATTTAAAATTTTATGTATATGTTATATATACCTATATAATACATATATACATATATGTATGTGTGTTGAGGTTTTGGGAAAGTTAATGGAAGACCTTCTGACAGAGGGGTGAAAGACTCGAGATATATAAAGACTTTCATTTTTGGATATACAGAGACTTTCATTTTTTGACTTGGCCAAGGAAAGACTTGATTTTGCTTGATTCTACATATTTGTTACAGGCTTTTTCCCCTTCTTTTTTCAACTAAGGGAGTGGGTAGGAAAGAGAAAAAATTAATGCTTGCTAATTTAAAAAAATTAGAGTAAAAAAAGAAAGCAAATGGAAGAGAAAACTTTCCAATGGGGGAGAAGGAAAGAGTTGTTGGCTTTCTCAATGCTCTCTCTCCCTTCAAGCTTGCTTTCTCTTTTCTAATCACTCTGCTTTTTCCTAGTTTCCTTCCACAATCCACGTCTTCTTCCAGCTTCTTATCCTTCATGTTTTTTGTGAGGGTGGATGGTAGGAGTGGAGGCAAGGTACTTTGGGTCTATAGGAAACACTGAAGGCAAACTTAGAAGACAATACAACACCAAGACCCATGTGGTCCTATGGTGGGAGTGGGACAAAACCTACTACTCACAATCCCTGCCCCATATCTCCTTCTCTGGTTTTGTTTTTTTCTCATCTTTCCAAAGTCTGATCCCTTAGAATCATAGAACATCTGACCTGAAAGGGACCCAGGGGTCCAGATCCCTGCTGGATGGATGAATCTCTGCTCTTATGTTCTGCCAAGTGGTCACCCAGGTATCATGGAACAATGGAAGGGATGCTAGATTTGGGGTCATACAATGCCAGCTCTGCCACTTCCTGCCTATGTGACTTTGGGGCAAATCTCCTAACTTCTTTGGGTCTCACTTTGGGTCACACTTCCTGACTGTGTGACCCTGAGCAAATCACTTAACCCTGTTGGTCTCAGTTTCCTCATCCGTAAAATAGAGTTGAACTAGATGACCTCTAAGGTCTCTTCTAACTGTCTGTCTATGATTCTATGACCCAGCCTATGTCATTAAGCCTTTTCAAATGACAAAAACTCTTTCTAGTATTTATCCCTTTCCTTACATTCCTTATTCCCTTTATCCTCTAGGTCATTAATTTATTCATTGTCCAGAGCTGAAAGGAGAGGTAGATAATTCTATGGAGACTAGCCAGTATGTTTCAAGTCAAGAGAAGAGGAGAGATGCCCTATTATAAGATCATACATTGGAGCAAAATGAAGAAACTTAAGATCATAAACTGGAATAAAATGGCAGAGACCTCAGAAGCCATCACCAACTCCCTCATTTTACAGATGAGGAAACGGAGGCACAGAGAAGTTAGTGCCCTGACCAGGGTTACCCAGCTAGTGAGTGTCTGGTATGGGATTTGATCCCAGGTCTTCCTAACTCCAGTGCCCTATCCACTACACCATGATGCTTCTCAATTATTATTATTCTAATAAAAATATTTCTAATAGTCCCTTAAGATTAGTTGTGTGCTGTTAAGGGCAGCTAGGTGGCACAGCAGATAGAATGTTGGATCTTCCTGAGGTCAAATCCGGCCTTAGACACTTACTAGCTGTGTGATCCTGGACCAGTCACTTAACCCCATTTGCCTCAGTTTCCTTATCTGTAGAATGAGCTGGAGAAGGAAATGGCAAACCACTCTAGTATATTTGCCAAGAAAAGCCCAAATGAGATCATGGAGAGTTGGACACTACTGGAAAATGACTCAACAACAATAATTGTGCTGTTTAATATGCTTATTAAATGTTACAACACGTTTTATATATATATATTAGTGTCTTGAATAAAAGCATGGATGGCACACTTATCCACACAAAGCTGGGAAAGATACTAGCTAACACCACTGATGAGAGTCTTCCCAGGTCCTCACAAACAGGACTCTCCTCACCACACCCCTGTGGGGCAGGGATGTGCAAATATTCATCTCCCAGATTTCCAGATGAAGAACCTGAAGCCTAAAGCAATTAAAGTTCTCACCCACGGCTCCTCAGCTGATTAGCGTCTGCATTGTGCCCAGGCCTCAGATTCTCAACAGTGCTGGGCTATGATTCCACTACATCATATTTATAGAAATCAATTATCGTTGCACTATGGATGAGTAGAAGTGGTAGATAATAGAGATTTCCAGTTGATAGAAGGTCAGATAAATTAATTTTTGCTGCATTCTTTGGCTTCTTGTTATGACTTACATGCTAGGTTCCTACAGCTTCCTTTCCTCTGAAGGAACATTTAAATGTGTTGTGTTTAATAGAATAAAGATGAAAACAAAGAAAGTACCAATTGTGAGGGAAAAGATATGAGGGAAATTGCATCTATTCACTCATTCATTCAATAAAAATTTATTAGCCCTTCATCATGGGTATAGCTAGGTGGCACAGTGGATAGAGCACTGGAGTCAGGAAGACCTGAGTTCAAATTTGACTTCAGGCACTTCCTGATGGTATGACCCTGGGCAAGTCATTTAATCCTGTTGGCCTCAGTTTTCTCATCCATAAAATTATCTGAAAAAAGAAATGGCAAACCACTCTTGTATCTTTGCCAGAAAAATCCCAAAAGGTATCATGAAGAATCAGACAAGGATGAACAATAAGCAACAACTGTTTTAGATACAGAAATAGTGAGCTATAGTTGAAAAAAAGAAGAAAGGAAATAAGCATTTATTAAACATCTACTATTCTTCAGGCACTGTGTTAAGCACTTCACAAGTATTATCTCATTTGATCCTCACAAAAACCCTGGGAGGTAAGTGTGATTATTTATCCCCATTTTACAGATTAGAAAACCAAGTCAGACAGAGGTCAGGGTCACACAACAAGGAAGTACCTGAGGCTAGATTTGAACTCAGATTTTCTTAACTCCAGGCCCAGTGCTCTATCCATTGTGCTGACCAACTGTCCCAGGAGAATAGGTCTAAAACCCAGCAGATCTGGCTTCAAGTACTGGTTACCAAATTTTCTAGCTCTGTGACCTTGGGTAAGTTACTTAATCTTTGTATGTCTCAGTTTCCTATCTGTAAAATGCATATAACAGAAATGTAGAATTGCTTAATCAGAAGGGGTCCCACAGGTTGTCCAGCTAAGGAATTTGCTCTGTAACTACCTGACAAGGACTCATTTAACCTTCCTTAAACTTCAGTGATGATGACCTCATTACCACTCCACTTGCCTACGTGTTGTGAGCATTAAATGAGAAAATATATGAAATGAGAAAAAGTGGGGTCACAAGACAATAAATCAGAAGATTTAGAGTTAGAAGGGCCCTTTTTGCTCACCTCGTTCAGTGCCCATATTTCACATGTAGTAAGGATTCGCCTATATACAGAAGGGGAAATTGAGGCCTAAGTTCACAAAATGGTAAGGTGTTTAACAAAGCCTTCTGATTCCAAATCCAGTACCTTACCCAATACATTGTTCTCTGAAACCATAAAGGGATGGATAAATGTTGGTTTTTATTACACAAAAGAAGCAGAGAACATGGTCTTGGGTCTCTTGGATCTTGAATTCTTATTGGAAAGACCAGTCCCATAGACACACAAACAGTTAAGCAACTATGCCCGGCAGCATAGAGATGAACTTACACGTACAAACAATCGGTGCTCTGTGAGTGTACGGGAGGAGGTTTCTGCAGGTTGGAGTTGCAAGGGGGGGCACAAGATGTGGTCTGCCTTGAGCTGGAATCTGACAGGTAGGTAGGATCCAGAGGAACCGAAGGATGTAAGTGGAAAGATGTTTCCAAGTGGAAGGAATGACATGAGCAAAGGTTTGGAGGTAGGAATGAACCTAGGCTACTCAGAGGACACCAGGGAGACAGGATGCCAGGAAAGGACTGTTTATGTTGGAACGCAGTGACAGGGAAGATTGTAAAATTTCAGCAGGGTCAGATTGTGGAGGACTTTGGATGCTAGGCCGAGGAGAAGGAAGTCAGAGAATGTTAGAGCATAAATGATTGATGCTGGAAGGGACATTAGAACAGAGAGCATCATAGCTGGATAGCCCCTAGAGCCTAGAATATTTGAGATGGAAGGAGCCTTAAGAACACTGTCAGAGTTAGAACATGGAAGATTAGAGCTAGAAATAGACTCTCAGGGGTCATGGTGGAAGGGCCTTGAGAGATCATCTCATCTAACCCCCTCATTTTAGAGATGAGGAAACTGAGTGGTATGAGAGGAAAGAGAGAATTACAGGAGGACAGGTAGTGGTTATTTCAAAACCTCCATTAAACTGTGGTTAAGAGAGAGCTGGCATGAAAGAATCCTGTTATAGCACTGAGTAAAGAAAAGACACTGGACCTGCAGTAATGGATGTGGCCATTCTGCTAACAGAGCCTAAGGGGGACAGAATGGGGGAGCCTCGTGTCCAGGGGAGTGTCCTGTCCCAGCCAGAGCGGCCACAGTGCCCGGTAGCCCTCGTGAAGGGAGGGTGCTGTGGTGCCCTTTGCATTTTCCTGCATTTGCTTGAAATTCGGCCTGACAAGACGAGTCGGATAATTTTGCCCAGTTACGTATTGAATTCTCTTCTCTGTGGTACCAGAGCCTCTCTTCTTGAAGCGTGACAGCTGCAATGACTTCCAGATGTTCGCCTCCTCTTTTCCAGCAGACTGGGGTGGATGTGGTAAACGCCACGATGGAAACCAAAAACCCCGCCAGATGTACCATGTCAATGTCAGTAACACACACATCTGGCTTCAATACCATCAGCGATAACCAGAACAAATGGCTGTTATTCCTCCTGTATTCAACTTGTCAGCATTAAACGTTAAAAGGGGGGTGGGAGTGGGGAAACAGAACTGGGGCTTTGGGGCATGACGTGGCACCAGCAGGAACACTGCGGCTTCTCTGAGTCTGGTACCCCAAATGTCACTGGCTGGTTTACCTCCCATGGGAAACTGCAGAAGCCTTCAGGGCGCCAGTCAAGGGTGTGTGTGAGGGGGTGGGGGGGGATTGGGGATGAGAACTGGCCAACCCAGATCTTGCTCCTGTCTCAGGGTTCCTGCCTGACAAGCAGCTGGGCTGCTGCCCTCACTGCTTCAGGCCTCTCTGTTCCTTAGGACAAGCCATTGTGGCAGCCAGGGTAAATATTTGGTCTGCCCGCCTTAGAGAATACAACCTCAACTTTGACTGCGAGAGAGGGGGGAAAGGAAAAAGGAGAAAGGAGGGAGCTAAAGGGAAAAGATAGAAGTAGGGCAATGTTCTTTCCCCTTTATTCATTGGACAGATCTTTAGCAATGCGTTTCCCTTGGAAAGTAGGCTGAAAGACCCCCTGTCCCACTGCCCTTGAACCGATTCAAACTTAAATATTTTGAAGAGAAGCCCTTGTCAAGGCTAAGTGTAAATCATTCTTTTTCTCCCAGCCCCTTGCTCTGCCACGATTTTTTCCCAGAGTCAGGGTTTCTTGTTTCCTCCTCTTCCTCTGGCCACTGAGGCCACAATCCAGAACTCAGGGTCCCCGCTGTGGGCTCCTGTTCTCTGATGGGGGCAATGGGACAGAGCCTGAACATACATACAGCCTTGGAAACACTGACCAGGCCCACAGCCACTGATGGATTTTCATTGCTATCGCTGTGAGGTTTCTGCAAGCCTGTTCCCCTCCCTGAGGCTCAGTTTCCTTCACTGAGGGGGTGGAGGAAGATGTTCTCTGATGTGCCTTTCAGTTGGAACATTGGATGATTCCCCAGTTTGTGAGCTCCTGGAGATCGGGGTGGAATTTTATTTGCCCCAAAGCCGGGTATAAGGAAGGCCCTGCACACATTATGGCATTTCAGCATCAACTGAATGAATGAATTGAATTAACTGAATGAAGGAAGGAAATGTGTTTTAAGTGAAAAGAGCTCTGGACTTGGAGTCAGAGATTATCCTGCTCATATAACCAGATTTTCTTTCTGTGGGTCTCAAGTTTTTTCATCTTTAAAATGAGGGCATTAAATTAGATAATTTCTCAAATTCCTTACAGCTCTGATGTTATCTTATTCTACTGATTTGCAGGGAACCAGGATCCTGGGTGGTTCTTACCTCAGCTTCACAGTTCACATTTTGGTAGAACTTTGAGATTTACAAAGTCCCTTCTCTATGAGGAGACTCTATGAGGTAAGGAGTGAAAATATTATGCCCATTTTACAGATGAAGGATCAAAGGCTAGGAGAGTGACTTGCCTAGGGTCATAGAGACAGGGTTATCAGAGACAGGAATTGAACCCAGATCTCTTGATACCAGGGCCAAGGTGCTCATTTCACTGTTCCATAATGCCTCCCTACTAGGTCTTCTTGTAGGTAGAATTGATATGGAGAAAGGAGGAAAGAAAATGAAATCACAAAAAGGCAGTAGGATTTTGTTATTCAGTTGTATCCAACCTTTGTGACTCTATTTGGGATTTTCTTGGCAAAGATACCAGAGTGGTTTGTCATTTCCTGCTCCAGGGGATCCAATGGATCTATCTTATCAAGCAATCAAAGGTTAAGTGACTTTCCCAGGGTCACACAGCTAGGAAGTATCTGAGACTGGATTTGAACTCAGGTCTTCCTAACTCTAAGCCCAGTGTTCTGTCCACTGAGCCACCAGCTGCCTTGTAGGAGCATAGGATTTAAAGCTGATGCACCTTGGACATCATCAAGTCCAATCCCCCAGATTTCACTGATGATGAAACTAAGACCTAGGGGTCAAGTGTCTTTTCCAGGGTTACATAGTTACTAAGTACTTGAGGCAAGTCTTTCTGATTCTAGCCTTTAAACCATGCCATTCCAAAAACAAGTTGTCAGTAGCAGGAGCCCACTTATAAATACCAAAAAAAAAATCCTAAGGTAAGTTGGGTATGAGGACTTCTGTGGGAGAAATCTCAGTCTTGGGAATCACTCCTTATTCTCTTTGAACTCTTGGTCATGGCAAAAAAAAAAAGGAGGAGGGTGGGGTAGAGATTGACTTAGTCTCATTAATAATATCTGACATTTATATACCTCTGTAAGATGTGCAAAGAACTTTTAGGTAAGCTGTCTCATTTGATCTTCAGGACAATTTTGTAATACTGCAATACCCTCATGGTGAAGAGTGGGGGGATAGGGGGAGATACTGAGAGTTAGGAGGGGAATCATCCAAATGTGTGACTTTATTGGTATTGAGAACTCCTGGTATGGAAACTCCCTCCACTAATGCAGATAGCAGGCTCACAGGATTTAAGAGCAGAGAGGAGCATCAGCAGCCATCTCATCCAAACCCTTAACCAAAAGGAATCCCCACTATGACTTATCCAACAAGTGGTTATCCAGCCTTTGCTTTTATTTCTTCACATTTTTTTCTCCTTGCTATAATTGTTTCTCTTTGTGTCTTCAGAATTTCATTCTTGAAGGAGAACATTGTGCACAGTAACAGCCACATTGCTCGATGACTGACTTTGATGGACTTAGTTCTTCTCAGCAATTCAAGGATTTAAGACAACTCTAAATGGAAAATGCTGTCCACATCCAGAGAAAGAACTTTGGAGTCTGAATGCAGATGGATGTATACTATTTGCTCTCCTTTTCTTTTGCTGTTTTGTTTTGTTTCTTTTTTCTCTTGGTTCTTCCCATTAGTTCTAATTCTTCTTTACATCATGACTAATGTCAAAACAAAACAAAACAAAAAAAGAATTTCATTCTTGAGTATCTCCCACCTCACCTGGGCTGATTTCCCTTGTAGCATTTTATTCCATAGGATTCTTCTTTTCTTCTGAACCCTCTGAAATCTGCTTTCCCCAAATCTAAGGTGCATATCCGACTTTGGCTCGATTTTCTGTCCTTCTCTTTCACAACTCTAGGAGGGAATGGTCCCTTCCCCCATCATGGCTCTCAATATTTCCATGCTAGCAATCAGTTTCTGCCTGCTAGATACTGATGCTAAAGTATCAGATCCAGAATAGAGTTTTCCCTTATTGGTTCCTCCATTTTTTGAAGGATAAAATGATCACTAAATCAAGTCAATAAGTTACTAGCCACTCTCCTTTGGCAAAGAGAGAACTCCAACAGATGTCTTGATAAATGAAATTTCCCAACATTACCATAACTTGTTTCTGTGACAGGATTGTGGTTTGTTTCCCAAACTCCCTATTAATTTTCTCTTTCTGCCAAGATGGTCTATACTATACTCCAATGACATCAAGGAAAGAGTCAATAGATAGGGAGAGAGTGAAGATAAGAGATCCGGGAAAGAAAATAGTGGGGACAATTTGCTTGGAGAAATCAGGAAAAATGCAATCAAAGGTGCATAGAGAGGGATAGCCCTTGGTGAGGAAAATGGTCACCTCTCCAAAAGAAACCAAGACTGGAGTGAAGGCAAAGATTGTCGATAAAGTGAGTTGAGTTGGAGTGAGGCGAGTTGAGGAGAGAGGAAGAGAGAACTCTCATGGAATAGTCTCCATTTTACTTTGAGTACCAAGTCAGATGAAGGCTCCTTCTCTTTCCAAAGAACATAATTCCCTAGCCAAAGGCTTCAGCTGATCTAAAAGCATGGAGGCAGTAGGAACTATAGTGGCAGGGAAGCATCAAGCCCTGAAGCATCAGACATATGAGATGTTCCTCAATCAAGCCTTGGTGGTATGTTTTCTCCACAAGTTTGCCTCTCTACTTAGAAGCTCTATTTGTGTCCATTTTTCTTGCTGGTGTTGGGTTGATTTGTACCCTAAGTTTATGAGGGAGATGTTTTGTTGCTACTTTTCTTGTCATTTATCAAAGGTAAACACATTGGTTCTTTGTTCCTGAGCCCTGGAGTCAGAAGATCTGAGTTCATATCTGGCCTCAGACACTTACTAGCTGTGTGACTCAGGTCAAGTCACTTAACCTTTGTCTGACTCAGTTTCATCAACTGTAAAATGAGGATCATAATAGTATCTTCCTCCTAGGGTTGTTGTGAGGACCACAAATGAGACAATATTTGGAAAGTGTTTGTTTAGTACAGTTCCTGGCATGTATTTGTTGCTTAATAAATGTTTAGTTTCTTCTCCTTTCCCCTCCCTAGAAATAGTTTTAGGATGGTACAAAGTCACTTGAACTTGGGACATCCATTCTTGGTGGGGTGAGGAGGGGAATCCATGGAGTATTACAGTTTTTGTTGTTTTTTTTTTGTTAGCAATCAGGGTTAAGTAACTTGCTCAAGGTTACACAGCCAGTTATTTCTGGGTGTGGTGCTAAGTATCTGAGCCCGGAGTTGATCCCCAGGTCATCCCGACACTGGAGCCAGTGATCTTACTCACTGAGCCACCTGGCAGCCCCATATTACAGTTATTTTGCAGATAAGAAAACCCTGGCACAGAGATTCATTGTTTTGGATTGGATTGGATTATGAATTTAGAGCCGGAAGTGACCTTACAGGTCATTTAGTCCAACTTTCTCATTTTATGGTTGAGAAAACTGAGGCCTGCATTAAGAGCCTTGCCTAAGGTCACACAAAGAGTGAAGTAGCAGAGCCAATATTTGAAGTCCAGGCTTGGGGAGTATGTTCCCCATCATAGAATCACCGTATCCCATAAGTGAACATAGGTGATTTAGGAGAATTTGATGCCTTGAATGGAAATAGCAAATTTTGGAGGAAAGACATTTAGAGGGAAAGATCATTTCTCTTTTATCTTGGAAGTTGTGTAAGAAGCTAAAGGTGTGAGGGCCAACTCTACCTCAGCCTCTGAAGTAACCTCTATTTTTTCCTTTTCAAGGATCAATCACCACCCTATAAAAACTTTACCTGTTCTCCTGACATCATAGGAGTTTTCCCAGCCTGTGTTTGCACCTTTATGGAGCATCTGCTGATTGCCCCTTTATGGAAATCATCAACCAAAGACTGGGTGGGCGCTTGTTGGGAATCTCATAGAGGGGATTCCTGTTCAGATATTGACTGGGCTACGATCGGGATGGAGAACCTGCAGCCTCGAGGCCACATATGGCCCTCTAGGTCCTCAAGTGCATCCCTTTCTCTGAATCCAGGTTCCCCACCCCTGAACAGTCTTTATGACAGGGGGGAACCTACACCCTGACAGACCTAAATTGTATTTGACCAGTTCTTATCCTTAGGAATAGTTCCTTCATATTGAGCAAAAATCTCCCTACTCTGTAACTTTCACCCATTTCTGCTAGCTCTGAACTTGAGGAATCAAAGTAGAAAAGGTTTGATTTGATAACCGTTAAGATTTTTAAAGACAACAATCATGTCTCTCCTAAGTCTTCTCTTCCTCACTTCCCTCCCATGATCCTTGAAAGGCATGGTTCTGATTACTTTGATCATCCTGGTCTGCCCTTCTCTGTTCAATCTTCAGCTTTCCCCTTAACTTTGTCCTTCAATGTGGTGCCCAGAATTGGACAAAAACACTCCAGATGTGGGATGCTTAGGGCAAAGGACAAAGAGATCGATTTCTCTGGACACCAAGCTTCTATCCGTGGAGCCCATGGTTGTATTTGCCTTTTTGGCTCCCATGTCACCCTGCTGCTGCAATGGACTTACAGGTCACAATGGTAATAGGAAGAAAGGAAACAATTGTTAGCCAGGCACAGCACAATGCAACATGCTTAACAAATATGATTTCCTTTGATGCTCACAACCCTGGGAGATAGGTGCTGGCATTATCCCCATTTTATAGTTGAAGAAACTGAGTCAAACAGAGGTTAAATGACTTACCCAGGGTCACACATAGCTGGTAAGTATCTGAGGCTGGATTTGAACTTGTCTGATTTCAGAGCCAGTGCTCTATCTACGGTGCCCAAAATGCAAATGCCATCTTAGGTGACCTCAATAGAAACTCGGTGTCCAGAGTCACAGTTCTGTGGTGCTTTTCTCGGAGTAGACCCCCACCTGGACAAGACATTTAAGGACAAGCTTAGTTGGCAAGTTCAAGCCTCGAATACAATGTAACAGACATCTGATACAAAAGGACAGTGGTGCAGTTGGTTGTCAATGAGGGTAGATAGTGTCTTGCCCTGATGAGGGCACCAGCTTCTCTCCTATACTGAAACTACTGGAGGCCAACACATTAAAGTGCAGAGAAACAGGACTTTTGCTGCAGTTTTCTTCTTTGATGATTTTGCCTATAACTCTGTCATCAGCCAGAGCATAAGAGCTAGCAAGGAAAAAGGAGGACCAGGTCAGAACCATAAGCATGGCAGTACCAAGCTGCAGGTACCTTCCTTTCTGCTTTGCTGGGACACTGTTCTTCCTTCTCTACCCTCAGAAGAGGAATTGGTGAGTTATGCCTTAAGGGTCACATACGTCAAGTACAGTCCCCAGAATGCTTAGCACAATGCCTTCCTTGTATATGAGAAATACTTAAGTATTTTGTTGAATTGAAGTGAGTAGCCTGAATTTCTTGGCATGAAGAACATCAGTCAACAACCCCACGGCCAAGTGTGTTGCCTGTCCAAGATACCATTCTGAGGGCCATCCGAGCTTCCCTGTGACAGGGGTCACTAGGTCTTTTTTAATACTTTTTGTCAAACTGCCACCCTTCTTGTATCTGCACGGTGAGTTTTTGAACTCTAGTAAAAGAATTTGAATTCTTGTGGGATTATATTTGGCCTATAATTTTAGCTTCCCAAAGACTTATGGGATCTCAGTTCTGCCATCCCAATGTGTTAGCTACCCCTCTCCACTTAGTGTCATCTACAAATTTGATTAACGTGTCATTTATACCTTCATCCAAGCCATTAATGAAAATGCTGAATGGTACAGCTGATTTTTTCTTCAGATTATTGCTTGAACTGGGTATTAGTCAATCCCGATCCCCCCTACTATTAATGCTTCCTCTCTGGTCTCACTAGTTGGTCTGCATGTACCTTGCTGATGCACAGTTGTTTGAATAGTCTCCCTACTCTCAAGGATAGAATCTGTCTTTTGCCTTTCCTTGTATCCCCAGAGAGCTTAGCACACAATAAGTGCTTAATAAATGCCTATTGACTTGATTTAAGAGCCCAACTAGTTGTTTAATACAGGCAACATCGTAATAATATTAATTACTCATATTAGATCATAGGATTTATCACTGAGAACCTAGAGATCATTTAAGTTCATTTAAGGGTTGAGATCATACAGCTCCCTCATTTTACACAAAAGGAAACGGAGACATTGACTCCTAGAACTTAAACATGTAACATGGAGCACTGATAATCAAACGTTATTAATGACATTAGGGCAGCTACATGGTGCAGTAGATAGAGTGCCAGTTCTGGAGTCAGAAAGTCTCATTTTTATGAGTTCAAATCCAGCCTCAGACACTTACTAGCTGTGTGACCTTGGGCAACTCATTTAACCCTGTTTGCCTCAGTTCTTCATCTGTAAAATGAGCTGGAGAAGGAAATGGAAAACCTGTCCAATATCTTTGCCAAGAAAATTCCAAATGGGGTCATGAAGAGTCAGACATGGCTGAAACAACGGAATGAAGTAACGTTAGACTAATATTAGTTATGAGTTATTAGTGACATGATTCAAAAGCCAGAATTTCACAGGAGATGGCAGATTGACCCTAGAGTCAAAAAGAGCTGGGTTCAAGTTACACTTACATCACATCCTTTCTGTGTGCACCTCAAGTCAATTCATGGTTCATTATCCCAGGCAATAGGGGTTGTCCCCAAGATATGGGCTTAGGAGCATTGCAGGGCACGATTCTGTGCTGTGAGTTCCTCTTGGTATTAAGGAAGGCCCATCTTCCCTCTCAGTCAGTCCTACAATGTTCCTTCTCCTGACACTCCAAGATTTCTCCTTTCCTCAGCCCCTCCCCCCCCGCTGCAATTTGCCTCCTGTTCTCCTAGTCTTATCCTAGGTAAAGGTCACAGTAAAGGCTTTATTCATGGAAGTGCAAAGCTGCCTCCTCCATTCTGAGTCTTGGGGAAATAAAGACTGGGTCGAGGGGAAGGAGAGGCGACGCAATCCCAAGGACTGGGTCATGGGTCTAGAGCTGAAACATTCATTGTTTTGAAATCCTTCCCAGCAAAGAATATTATGCCGTGAAAGTTTGAGAAACACTGTACTAAGACTACGGATTGAAGAGAATGTGCCAGTCTGTACTGATAAAGTTCCCCACCAGGAGATCCATTGTCCAATGAAATCATAGGCATGTTTATAAATATTTATCAATATAGTATTTATTTATGCTTTTCCCATCTCTCTTTTGCTTATTAATGAGCTAAGTGTATGGATCGTGCTAAGACAATCAAACTCTCATTCCAATCAACATCATTATGAAAAAAAATTCCATATAATAATGAGAGGTCCAGATTCTCTAGTCTATAGCTCACAAATTTCAGGAAATATTCTACGTGCAAAAATTTCAGTATAACTCCTCGAAATGATGTTTTTGTACTGTATTTTTGCCAGCATATCCTCTGTTTCTTTCCATGGCAGCATAATCTATTGGAAAGATCCTTGGGCTTGGAGCTGGAAGACCTGGATTTTGGTCCTAGTGGTCAGGCATATGTCAGGCATTGTGCTAAGTGCTAAGGAGACAAAGAAGATCAAAAAACAGTCCCTGCCCTTAGGAGCTCATAGGAACAGACAATGTGCAGAACAACTATGTATAAATATAAACAAACAAAAGATATATATATATATATAATTTATGTATACACACACATATATACATATATGTATATAAATATATAAAATATATATTATTATAATATATACAATAAACTGGAAGTGATCTCAGAGGGAAGACACTACTAACATTAAAGGGGATTAAGAAAGGCTTCTTAAAGAAGATGGAACTTTAGCTAGGACCTGAAGGAAGTGAGGAAAGCAGAGGTGGGGCTAAGGAGGGAGAAAATCCCAGGCACAGGGGACAAATAGCTAAAACACACAAAGTGGGGAAATGCTAGGTGATGCAGTGGCTAAAGCATTGGACTTGGAGTTAGGAAGAGTTGAATTCAAATTCTGCCTCAGGTACTAGCTATGTTACCCTAGGCAATCATTTAATTTTTACTTGCCTCTGTTTACTCATCTGTAAAATGGGGATAATAATAGCACCTTCCTCCCAGGGTTATTTTGAGGATCAAATGAGGTAATATTTGCAAAGTGCTTTGCCAGCCTTTGTGTTATATAAACTCTAGCTACTATAATCATCATAATAATACTTATTATAATTATATAATCTCAATGTTTTTCTTATATTAAAATGGTGTAATAATACATTGGGGGTGGGGAAGCTAGGTGGTATAGTGGATAGAGTCCTGGAGTCAGGAAGACCTGAGTTCAAATCTTAACCATACACTTCCTAGCTGTGTGACCAACAGTGACTGTAAACATGCCAGCATAGTGCATGATCAAAAAATATAACAGACTCTCCATATATAAGACAGAAGCAATACATTTATTCAGACACCAGAAAACTGAATCCCAAACCAGTTAGCCCATTCCATCATAGTATCAGAGAAGTTAATAAGCCATAATAGCACAGAGAACCACAGCATCCTTTAGACTTCCCACAAACCAACATTTATTCACAACTCTGTCTCCCCCAGAAGTGTCCTCTCCTCTCCCCAGTCTATCTGCTGTCACTCCCAGCTTCCTGCGGGCTCTGCTCCACCCTTCAGCAAACTCCTCCCACCACAGGCTGCATGTGATTACATCCAGCCTATTAGGGGGCAGGGTACATCTTCAAAGCAGGGAAGGTCTTCAAATTCCCATTCCCATTACAATCTCCCAGGCTTATTTTGAGGATCAAATGAGGTAATATTTGCAAAGTGCTTTGCAAAACTTTGTGTTATATAAACGCTAGCTATTACAATAATCATAATAATGCTTATTATTATAATTATACATCTCAATGTTCTTCTTATATTAAAATGGGGTAATAATACATGGGGGGGGGTGCATAGCTAGGTGGTGCTGTGGATAGATTCCTGGGCCTGGAGTCAGGAATATCTGAGTTCAAATCTGATCTCATACACTTCTTAGCTGCAAAAAAGGGGAAACATTAGAGAAAGAAAAGGCAAAACACTCCAGTATCTTTGTCAAGAAAACTCCATTTTCCACAGGGGTCACATAGAGTTGCACACAACTGAGCAAGAACAATAATACACTACCTACATCACAGGCTGGTTGTAAGCAAAGCGTTTTGTGAAAGTGCTATAGAAGTGCTGATCTGACTTTGGGTCTCAGTTTCCCCCAGTGTCAAATGAAGAGGTTCTTCTGAATGATCTCCAGGTCTTCAGTCCTAAATCCTGTGACCCCATGAGTTATTAGCATGATTATTGTGTTGCCTTATACATAGCACGACTCTTCACAATTGTCAGATGGTGCCTTAGAACAATAATTTGAAAAAAATGCTATTTTTATACTTCTCCTCCAGAGATTTAGACTCAGAGCAAATGAATTAAAAAGTCAGGTTAATAATCATTTCTCTTCTGCCTCTAGTCAGGTGGGTGCACTCTCTGGGAATATTTGTGAGACGCTCATACCTGTCATCCTTCCAGCAAATCCTGCCAGGTCCCAGCTGAATTTGATTTAAGAATCTGCCTGAGGTATGGGGGTCTTCCAAGAATCCTGCTTAAGATGAAGGATCACCCCCACTGCTCCCATTCAGCTGTGCTGGAAAGAGAACATCACCATGCGGCAGGTGTTCACTATCATTTTTTGCCATAAAGGGTTGAAAAAATGGGTTGAAAGTGTTCAGAGACAACGGGTGCCTCTATCAGCCTATCTGTGAAAAAGTGAAGATATTCTTATCTGGGCTCAGTTCCCAACACATACTCTACTCTGAATACACTGGAGGCTGTGTTCTTTTTTCATTGCTTATTTGCTTGTTTTCCTGTTGTTGTTGTTTTTTAAGTTCCTTCTGCAATCCTCACACATCTGATTAATATCCCTGTGCTTTCAGAGGCACAGAGAGTGGCTTGGGTTTTGCTAGGGACACTATAACTTTACCATGATTTAGGAAGCAATTTCTTGGAGCCAAGGGCAACAGGGTGAATATAACAAAGCATTTTTCACTGGTTCCCTTGCAATGCCGCCACAATTGCAGCTTCACCTATGAGATACGTGGAGGGTCAGGCAGCTCGGGATGCTAAGAGCCAAGATAGTGTCAGGTCAAGAGCTGAGACACACATACACACATACTCAAATGCATATACTCATGGATTACAAGCACCATTTTGGATTAAGCTAAAGATAGCCTCAGTTTCTCCTCACATTTGCTTTCATTTTCACTGGAGGCCAAACTCCCAAAATCTAGTGGTCCAGCATGACCAGCTGGTGCTGATGACTTGGGGTCAGTCACCTTGGGCCTCAGTTTCCTTGAGAATTTTGAGCCAATTGACCTTTAATTTTCTTTACAATTTCAAATCTTTGATCCTGTGTTTCCCTTATATTTGCAAGTCCAACAAAAGACTTAATAAAGCTATCAAAGACTTTGACAAAGCAGTCTCCTATAGTAGAAGCAGGCCTAAATTCAGAGTCAAAATAGCCAGTTTCAAGTTTCACCCTCGCCTGTTACTAGGCATAGTGCTGAGTTAGAAGAGAACCTAGAGATCATACAGTCCAATGCTCCCACCTTACAGGTAGCTGTAGGAAACAGAATCCTAGAAAAGGGAAATGACTTACCCAAAGTCACACAAGTAGGAGCAGAGTTGGGATTCAAAACCATGCCCTACAAATTCAGGTTTGGCCTTTACCATGTGACCTGTAACTTCTTTAATTTAATTTTTCTGGAAGATCTGAAAGACTTACATGAACTGATGCAGAGTGAAGTGAGCAGAACCAGAACATTGTACACAGTAACGGTCACATTGTGTGATGATCGACCATGAATGACTTAGCTCTTCTCAGCAATGTAATGATTTTGTATTGCTGAGAAGACAACTTCAAAAGATTAATGATGGAAAATGCTAGCCACATGAAAAGAAAGAACTGATGGAGTCTGAATGCAGATCAAAACATACTATTCTCATTTATTTTCTTTTTGGAGGGGGGAAGACAGGGCAATTGGGGTTAAGTAACTTGCCCAAGGTCACACGGCTTGTAAGTGTATTCTCTTTATTTATTTATTTTTTTGTGGTTGTTCTTCTGGTCTGTTTCTTCTTTCACAACATGGTTGATATGGAAATATGTTTTACATAATTACACATATATAACCTATATCAAATTGCTTACTGTTTTAGTGGCAGGGGAGGGGAGGGAAAACAATTGGAATTAAAAGAAGTTTTAAATGAATGTTAAAAATTGTCTTTATACGTAACTGGAAAAAATAAAATACTATTAAAAAAAATAAAAATTTCTGTGCCTCCGTTTCTCTATCTTATAAAAGTAAGTTAACACTTGTACTCCCCTCCTCACAAAGGTGAGATTAAAGACCAAATAAGTGCTGAGAGGCACCGTGCAGTGGCAGAAAAACACTAGACTTCAGAGGCAAGAAATAAGTCCTGACTCTCACGCTTACTTGCTATTTGACCAGGGGCAAGTTATCTCACATCTCTGAGCCTATTTCTTTATCTGTAAAATGAGAATATAATACTGGAACTACCAACTTCACATGGTTTTGGGGAAAATGGCCTGTGAGCCAGAAAGCACTATAGGAATGAGAGATGCTGTTATGATAGAGGTGAAACATGATATAAATTCCAGCTTCTTGTAATCCTGCTCCAGAGCAGTATTTAATCTGGTCACAACAGTTACCCCTGCATGTGCTAATAACATTCTGCTAAGTCACGTACCATCTTTTGGGGAGAAGACTCATGAGGAGGGATCGAATGGAAGCTTCATTGGTCAGTAAGCATTTCCTTCTGAAACAGGTATGCTCACAAGATGCTCCCTTTCTTTCCTCTATCCTCAGGGCAGGATAGAAAGGAATAACACTTCTTCATCTCAGTGATTTCTTGGGGTTTGTGCAGTTCTGTGCAAAGGGTTACAGGTCATTCAGTCAATCAATAGGCATTTATTAAGTACCTACTATGTGCCGACCACTGTGCTAAGCCCTGGGGTTACAAAGAAAAACAAAAGAACCTGTGTTTGAACTAATAACATTTGACAGAAGCTACAAAGAAGAAAATCTAGGATTGATGTAAGGAAAAACATCCTAACAATTAAAACTGTCCAAAAGTGAAATTGACTGCTTTAGAAGGTAGTAGGTTCCTTCTCAATAGAAATCTTCAAAGACTCAGTGACCATTTGCCACACATACTGTAGAGGGGAGTTTTGTTTTTGTTTTAATCTGCAAGCCTGTTTTCTCTCCCTCCTGCCTCTTCTCCCACCAAAATCCTTGTAAAGAATATGCATAGTTAAGAAAACAAAACTCCCACGTGGGCTCTGTCTAAAAACACAAGTCTCTTTCTGCATCTAAAGTTTCTCAAGTCTCTTTCAGCACTGGTAGCTTGCTTCAGCATTGGACCCCTGGAGTGGTGGTTGGTCATAGCATTGCCCATGACCCTTGAATCATTCAAAGTTAACGGTGTTATTGTTAGAGCATCATTTTATTCTCCTTGTTCTGCTCTCTTCACTCTGTAGCAGTGCACACAAGTCTTTCCAGGTTTCCCTGAAACTGTCCCCAATAGTATTCCATTATATTCATGTATCATAATTCACTTAGCCATTGCCCAATTGGTGGGCACCCTTAGAGGGAATGTTTGTTTAGGTACAGGTTAGACAAGATGAATCCTGAGATCACTCTCAACTCTGAGATTCTGTGATTTGGTGACTAAAGTGTAAAGAATGGGTAGAGAATTCAAGGTCTCCGTTCATCTTCCTTGGGTGGATTTCACCATAGGCACAGTGATAAGAAGACATTACATAGCAGGGAAGGCAGTGTATCTGTTTCCATGATAGGTATGGCTGCTAGCCAAGTCAGACCTTTAGAAGGAACCACAGATACATCTAGTTCCCCCTCATTACAGATAAGGGACTGAAGTACTGAGAAGAAATAGACTAGCCAGGGTCACACATCTAGTAAGCCGATGAGTCAGGAACTGGACTGAGGACTTCTGACAAGTCTGATGCTCATTCCAGGACACAATACTTGCTCCTGAAAAGGAGCGTCCCCAGATAGGGTGTGATTATTTCTCTGTCTGTCAGTAAAACAAAGGGCCGCACAGCCCTACCAAGATAACACCTCCCTCCTGGCACTCATAAAAACAAGCACCACCTGTAACCTGTGGTTCCTGTTTGAGTATCAAGATAAATGACTATGTTCCCACAGATAGCACAGATTGCTCATTGTAAGAAAAATCAGAACATCCAATTGCAGCTCTGCTCTCCCTAGGGCCAGATCCACAGCAGCCCTTTCTTATCCAGGGCTGCAAAAATTTCCTCTTCTCATTTCTGTCTCTCCCTCTCTTACTGCCCTTTGTAGGTGAAAATGACCACAGAATCATGGAATCATAGATTAGAAGGTATCCTCAGACATCAGCTTCCTCATTTTACAGAGAAGGGAAACTGAGGCTCTCTGATTTTAAATACCTAAAATCACACCAACAGCAAGTGGCAGACACACATAAACCCCCCCCCCTCTTTTTTTACAAACTCTGTCCTTCAGAAGTAAAAAACTGGGTGGTAATCCTATAGACTTAGGCAACTAAGAGGAGCAGTGGAGAGAGGGTCAGTCCTGGGGTCAGGAAGACCTGAATTCAAATCTAATCTCAGATACCTACTAGCTATGTGACCCTGGACAAGTCACTTAATCTCTGCTTCAGTTTCTTCAATTGTAAAATGAGGATAATAATAGCACCTACAGGGGCAGCTAGGTGGTACAGTGAGTAGAGCACCGGCCCTGGAGTCAGGAAGACCTGAGTTCAAATCTGGCCTCAGACACTTAACACAAAAAAAAAAACTAGCCATGTAACCTTGGGCAAGTTGCTTAACCCCAATTGCCCTCCAAAAAGCAATAATAATAACAATAATAATAATAGTACCTACTTCCCAGGGTAGTCTTGAGGATCAAATGAGTTAATAGTTATCAAACACTTAGCACAATGTCTGGTACGTAGTATATCATATATAAATGTCAGCTCTAATGATTATTATTATTAAACTATACCTACAGCCAGTTCTGTGACATATGTGTTGAGCTATGCAAAAAAGCCCTGAGCTATGCAAAATCATGCAATGAAAAAACCACAGGCCTTAGAGGAAAAATGGGGTTGGGAGTACAACACTCAAAAATTTCATCAATGACACATTTTTTAAAAGTTAGGAATTGAATTTTAAAAATACTAGCACAATTTTATACGTGTTAAGTGGTTAAGAAATACATAAATATTATAGTAAATAGTCCGATGTCCTTGGCTTCTGACTGCTTCTCTGCTTGGAGGCTCATTTGGGGGGTGGGAAAGGAAGGAAGAGAACAACGGGCTAGGGGTCAGAACCTCTGTGGGCCACAGCTCTGGGCCTGGGGTTCCTGGCCACCATAGAAGGTGGGGGAAGGGAGGACGGACCAGCCCTCCTCAGCCCAGAGTTCCTACTGCACCAAAAGGTATACAATGAATATGACCCATGACATTGAAAAGAACCTGAAATTTGCTTGTGGAAGTTGATTTTAGAAGGATTACAGCTTGTGAGTTATTGTGAAGTGATGTAATTTTCTGTGTTCTCTCTCTGTTTCTCAAGGAAGAAATCCTGTATATGCAAACCTGAAATTTGAGTTATGCTCAGAATGTTCCTTTAGAAATTAATCTTGTTGGGACAAATTCACATGTTTGAAACAAGTGTTATAGTAGAACTGACTGTACCCTCAGCCAGAAGTGGGCTGGGACCAGTTTCTGAGAGCCTATTATTAAATTTTCATTATGAGTATTTACAGCTCAGAAATCACAGTAAGAATCAGAGGTTGAGAAAATGTTATTGATGTCAATAAAACCTTAAAGTGTGTTGTGTGTCCTTCCCACCTCTCCCATGGAGAGCTGGTTGTTAAACATTTACCAACACCCCACTGCCCCAACTCCTGCTGTGTTGGGCATGTAAGGACTGAATTGCTCCTTCTAAGACCTCAGTGATGGCTCTTTTAGCTTGACAGAATTTTGAATCTAAACCTTTAATAATGATAAGAAATATTTCAGTAAAACTTACTCTCCCATTGGCGTAGCACCTGTTTTATGCATTGTTCTCTCTTGGCTGATATTGGAAGCATATAGAACATAAGGCTTTGTGGACTCGTAGAATGTCAGATTTGGAAGGGGACATAGAGGGCATCTGGCACAATTCTTCCTTGAGAAGCAACCCCATCTCTGACTTCCCTGACAAATGACTATCCAGTCTCCACAGAAAAACCTTCCATCATGGGTACGCTTCCCACTTTTAGACAATTAGAGTCACTGGGAAGTTCTCATATTAAGCTAAAATCTACCTCTCTCAAGCTTCTACCCCTTTCTCTACAAATTCAAGCAGAAAAAAATCTGATGTTAGGGGTGGCTAGGTGGTACAGTGAATAGAACACTGGCCCTGGAGTCAGGAGGACTTGAGTTCAAATCAGGCCTCAGACACTTGACACGCTTACTAGCTGTGTGACTTTGGGCAAGTCACTTAATACCAATTGCCCTCCAAAAAGCAAAAAAAAAAAAAGTCTGATGTCTCTTCCACGTGATGTTCTACAAATATATCAGGGTTTATGTGATGGAAGAGAACTGGATTGTATAACTCCACAAGATGATGAGCCTCTTACCCAATGACTTGGTAGGTAAATGGTATAGTGCAGGGGTGGGAAACCTGCAACCTCAAGGCCACATGTGGCCCTCTAGGTTCTCAAGTGTGGCCCTTTGACCGAATCCAAACTTGAGGACCTAGAGAGCCAAATGTGGCCTTGAGGCCACAGGTTCCCCACCCCTGATATGTTGGAAAGAATACTGCACTTATAGTTAGGAAACCTGCCTCCAACACCAACTGGCATTGACCATGGATAAGTCACTTTACCTACCTGTTTACTCATCTACGAAACAGGAATAAGAACACCACCTACTTCATAGGATTATTGTGAAAGGAAAATGAGACAGTGTATTTAAAATTCTTTGTATACCTTAGAGCACTATGAAAATGTAATTTATTATTCTAGTTATTATTATTTTGTGCTTTCCCAGCAGGGTAATTGGAAAGGGAACAGCAGTGGTCCTTACCATCTCGGCATTATTGCTTCTTACCTCTGGATGAAAGATATCTCTCCTTGTGACACTCACATGGATAAGACTCTGAATGCACACTTGTACTTGAACACATCTGTCGTTCTATCCCCAGCATTGTTTACAGTGCCTGGCATTTATTGAATGCTTAATAAATAATTTGTTCATTGATTGATTCGCATAGATTACACATATACATTATACATAGCATAAATTATAACACAAAATGAAGAGCTCTGTGACTATCATTATATTAGAGCTCCTAGTTTAATTACTATCCTGCCAAAATTCAGTAACCTTCTATAAATAGCCTACTCCAATGCCTCATCACTGTAGGGAGGTGATTTGGGGTCTTTTGTACCTCTCTTTAGCATTTAACGCTGTGGACCAACCTCTCCTCCTAGAAATACTTTCCTTTCTGGGTTTTTGTAATATTACTCTCTTTTGGTTCTCCTGCCTTTATGACTACTCTTCAATCTTCCTTTTCTGGGTCATCATCAATATCCTTTCCCCAAATGTAGATATGACCCAAGTCTCTGTCCCTGGGCTTCTCTCTATATTCTCTCTCTTGGTGGCCTCATAGGTTCCCAGAGCTGTGGGCATCATTTCTATCCAGATCTATATATCCAGTCCTAATCTCTCTCCTCCTCCTCCATTCCTGTGTTTCCACTTGCCTATTTGACATTTCAAACTATATATTCAGGAAACTTCTCAAATTCAACATGGACAAAGTCTCATATTCAACAGGGCTCATTTTCTTCCTCCTCAAACTTATTCTTTCAAACTTTGCTAGTTTGGGGCAGTTAGGTGAATAGAGCACCAGCCCTGGAGTCAGGAGGATGTGAGTTCAAATCTGACCTCAGACACTTGACACTTTAACTACGTGAACTTGGGCAAGTCACTTAATCCCAATTGCCTTGTCTGCCCCCCCTCCAAAAAGCCAACCAAACGAAAAAATCTTTCCTGGTTTTGTGATGGACACCACCATATTCTCGGTGACCCAGTCTGGTAAACTCATTGTCATCCTTGACTCCTCACTCTCCCTCATTCTAATGATATAACCAGTGATTAAGAATTCTTGATTCTATATGCACAATATCTCTCACATCCTTTCCCTTTCTTCCTTTTACACCACCCATGTTCAGGACTTCCTCTCTTCTAGCCTGTACTATTGCAGTCTTGTTTCCTTGCCTCATGTTTCTCCCCGTTCCAATCTATTCCTCCCATAATGATATTCCTAAAACACAGATCTGATCATGTCACTCCTTTGTTTCTTAATACCTGTAGGATCAAATACAAATTCCTCTATTTACCATTTAAAGCCCTTCTTAACCTGATTTTAACCTATCTCCCTAGCCAAATCCTTTATCATTCCTCTTCAGTTCGACCTAACTGGCTTTCTTGGGGGTCCTCACAGATGCATTACCATCTCCTATATTTGTCCCTTTGAACATGCTATACTTGGTTTCTAGATTGCATCCTGTTACACCCCCTCAACTCAGCCTCTTATAATCCCTAGTTTTATTCAAATACAAATGGTACATTTGTTCTACATTAGTCCTTTCCTGTTCCTCCTTGTTCCCCCACTCCCATAATTACCTTGTATTTATTTTGTGGATACTTAGGTGTGAAGGTCACCCCATGGAGCATACATAGAGTTGCCCTATCTGGTTCACATCCAGGATCTTTTGGGCCTGTTTCTGGTTATGTATAACTCAGCAATGAAGGGTTTATACTTTGAGATGACAGAGTCCTCTTAATGACTGCTGAGCAAGAAGTGCTAATGACTCAGAGAATATTTAAAGTATGGGGAAGGGATTCCCTACCCTCAGGTGTTGCTTCCCTTCCAGCTGCAAAATCAGGATTATCTCTAGACACTTCTCCTAAAGTGCATGAGTGATAGGGAAGGGGCAGCTTGCCCCATCTCCCACCTCAGTCATTGTGACACCAGGGCAAACATCATGCACAGGCATCCTGAGCCTACGCTTTGGGCTGTCTTTTTTGCATTTGTTCTTCCTTGATCTTAGGTGAAAGATGGATGTCTTCATGAATTCCCAGTAACTACTCAAGCACTCTTGGAGAAGACAGTCACCAAGAAAAAGTTGGGCCCAAGCTTGGATTATCTTACCAGATCACATGGACTGGGAGTTGTTTAGACAGTGAAGAGCCAAGGTGAAACGTAAAGTGCCCAATAAGCAGAATAGCAAATTGCTTTATGCTCTGTGCTTGGTGGTATACTGGTTAAAGTGTTAGACTTAAGAATCCATGATTTCAAATCCAGTTTCAGGCATTTATTAGCTATGCAACCCTGGGCAGGGCACTCAACCTCTCTGAGGACTAGTTTCCTCCTCTGTAAAATGGGGATATTATAGTACTTACCTCTTAGGAATTGTTAGGAGGATCAAGTAAAAGAAAGTATATAGGGGCAGCTAGGTGGGGCAGCTAGGTGGCACAGTGAATAGAGCACTGGTCCTGGAATCAGGAGGACCCGAGTTCAGATCTGACCTCAGACAATTGACACACTTACTAGCTGTGTGACCTTTGGCAAGTCACTTAACCCTAGTTGTCTTGTCTTCCCCCCTACAAAAAAAAAAACAACCTAGAATGTATATAAAGCCTTTTGATAGCTTTAAAGTGATGCAGGACCTTCCAAAGATCTTAGTGGACTTTTTAAATTATTAAAGCTTTAAACTGCATTAAGATTTCTGAGACACCCTGTATGAGTGTAAGCCATTTATCACAGTTGTCCTAAAGTGAAAACTCGGCATCTGAAAGTAGAGATCATAGAAACTGAATATGAAAGGGTCATTTTCCACTCAAGAGCATGGGAGTATCACTGAGCATCTTTTTTTCTATGTGGAATCCCAGAATCAAGGGATTTTATTTATCTGGAGACAATTTCTGATCTCTGCTGTGGGCATGCCCAAAGAGAAAGGGATTTGGTTTCAGAAGGGAGTATCAGGCAGACAGCAACAGTTGTGCCAAAGGCACTCAGATTGTCATCGATCAGTTTCCTCTTGTTGTTTTATGTGCCCACACCACTGAGGAGCTCATCAGTGTGTACCTAGACACAGAAACAAAACTCTTAGCTACAGAAGCACACAGGAGACCCCACAGACACTACTAGAAGGGAGGAAGGAGGAGGTAGGGTAGGAGAGGAGAGAAGAGGGGAGAAAAGGAAAGAGAAGGAGAATGGGGCCAAGGAGAGATGTAGAAAGAAGATACTTTCTTTTATTTAATCCAACTTTCTTCAATTAACAAAAATCTATTTTTTTTCTGCCTCTTACCTCCCCCAGCCTTTACCTAAAAGAAGAGCAAAACCCTTGTAACCAGTACGCATAGTCAAGCAAAATTAATTCCTGCATTGGCTGTGTTCAAAAAATAAATATATCCTTTCCAGGAGGTCAGTACTGTGATTCATTATTGGTATGATGAAATTATGGTTGGTCATTGTGCTGATCACAGTGTAATTAAGTTTTTCAAAGTTTTTAAAAATTTATTTTATTTTTTAAATGGACAAAAAAAAATTTTCCCTCTCTCGCACTTTCTAATCCTGGATACCTTCTCCAGATAAGCAGTACAACAGGACACATGATGGCAGATGAAAAGGCTCTTGGAATCCTAGACATGGTGGCTACTGACTGTAACAAAGATTCTTCTCTATTTCTTTTTTTTTGGGGGGGGGGAATAATAAACACTCATATTTATGCATAATTAATCCACATTTTGGCTAAGTCCAAAAATGCTTATGTCCATTTCTGTATTTGAGTCTGACCTTTCTGTCAGGAGGTGGATAGCTTACTTTATCATTAAGACTGAACATCGTTTTCCTTTATAATGTTGGTATAAAAAAATTGTTCTGGTTCTTCATACTTCATTATGCATCAAATTATTCAAATCACCCAAAGTTTCTCTGAATAATAATAGCAGTAAAATAGCTAGCATTTATATAGCACCTTGAAGTTTTCAAAAACTTCTCATGTATAATCTCATTTGATCCTCACAACCTTATGAGGTGGGTACTATCATTATTCCCACTTTACAGATTAGGAAATTTAGGTTGAGAAGGGTTAAGTGACTTGCCCCTGGTCACCCAGCTAATTAGTCCTGAGGAAAGATTGGAACTCAGATTTGCCAGACTACAAGTCCATCAATTTATTCATTGGACCACTTTAAATCCATCCCTTGTTATTTTTTTATTGATAAAAATATTCCATTACATTAATATATTATAATTTTTTATTGATGGGCATCCCCTTTGTTTCCAGTTCTTTGTTACAACAACAAAAAAGATGCTATAAATATTTTTATATATGGTTCCTTTTCCTCTTTCTTACATCTCTTTGGGGCATAGTGGTTATTGCTAAATCAAAGGATATGCACAACTAAGTGAACTTGGAGAAATAGTTCCAAACTGCTTTCCAGAATGTACAGACCAATTCACAATTCTGCATTAGTGTATGTGTTTTCCTGTAACCCCTCCAACAATTGTCACCTTTTCTTTTTCCTGGTCATTTTTACCATCTGATAGGAGTGAGGTAAAACCACAGAGTTGTTTTAGTTTTCATTTCTCTAATAGTGATTTGGAACATTTTTCACAGAATTATTCATCATTTAATTTCTTCCTTTGAGAACTACCTGTTCATACGGTTTAACCATTTATTTCTTGGGAAATGGCTCTTGTTCTTGTATGCTTGAATAAGTAACATAGCTTGTATATCAGACCTTTATCAGACATTGTTGACAGATTTTTCTCCCATTTACTTTCTTATCATCTGATTCTTTCCCTACTACCTTCAATCATGCCCCATTCTTTAAAAAAAATAATTAAAAAAAAACTGTTTACTCGACCCTACCATCATTCTTTCTTTCTCAGCCAAATCTCTGAAAATGTTATCTACCTTTGCTGATTGTATTTCCTCTTCCTTCATTTGCTCCTCAGCCCTTTATAATCCAGAATCCAAAATAGTGTCAAATAAAACTATATCCTCCAAAGTTACCAGTGTTCTCTAAACTGCCACATATAATGATCTTTTCTCAGTCCTAATCCTTCTGAAACCTGTCTATTGCATCTGACACTGTTAATCACCTTCTCCTTCTGGACAATTTCTCTTCTCTGGGTTTTCATGACATGACTCTTTTGTGGTTTGTCTCCTTATCTGTCTGATCACTCCTTCTTAGTATTCCTCACTGGTTCATCATCCTCATCATGGCCTCTAACTATGGAGTGTTTCCCAATGTTCTATCCTGGGTCCCCTTCTTTTTTCCTTCTACACGAAGAAACTTTAACATTTTTTTTTGCCTAAACCTTCTTAGAATAATGTTTTAAAAATAAAGTCCAAAGGAAATCAATTATATTCAAATAGAAATGTACTTTTTCCCCACCCAAGACCTTCTGGAGGGACTTTGGACTTCAAGTTAAAAACTTCTATTCCATCTTACCTCTCTTGGTAACCCAATTATCTCCTATGGGTCCAATGTCATCTCTACATAAACCTAAATATTGAGTCCCAGTCTTTCCCTGAGCTCCAGTCCAGAATAATCAATTACCTATTGGACATTTTAAACAGAGACATCTTAAATTTAACACATTCAAACTGAACTCGTTATCTTTCCCACTAAACCTTCCCCTGTTTCAAACTTTCTCATCTGTGAAGGGTAATCTTAGCATTATCCTCAATTCCTCACTCTTCCTTTCCTCACATATATTCAGTTGGTTACTGTTTCTGTCTTCACAATCATCTCCAGCTTTGACCCCTTCTCTCCACTCACACATTTTATGCCTCCCCCCTAGAGCTCTGAGGAAATACATGAAAAGTTTAGGTTTAGCTCATATCTACAGCCCCTTTAAGCTAATCACCTTAGTTCAAGTCCTTATCACCTATTACTTGTATATTACAAATGGCTGCTTAATTGGTCTCCCTGACTTGTTTCTTGCAACTCCAGTCCACGCAATACTATCCTTATGTGCAGATCTGACCATTAGACTACCCGACTCAGTCAACTCTAGTGGCTTCCTATTACCTCTAGGATAAAATATTAAATCCTTTGTGTAGCTTTTAAAGCTCTACACAGCCAGGACCCAATCTATCTTTTTCATCTCATTGAGCCTAACTCTCCCTCCCCTACTATGTGATCTAACCAAACTGTATTTCTCTCTTTCACACAAATGGTCCTCCATTTCCCATCTTTGCATTGCTCATTCCCCATGCCTGAAATGCACTTCTTCCTAAATTCTACCTCATGGAGTTCTTCTCTTCCTTTAAAATGCAACTCAAGCATCATCTATTGTATGAATGCTAATGCCCTCCTCCCCGAACTACCTTTCTGTATATAACTATTTTGTATATATTTGTATTTATTAACTTTATTTTTTATCTATGTCTACATGTATTTATTGTTTCTCCATTAGAATGTAAACTTGATGAAAGTAGGGATTATTTCATTCTTTGTAATTACACATAATTATGGATCCCAGGAAATAGTAGACATTTAATGAATACTTTCAAATTGATATAACACAAAGTAGTAATTATCAAAACTATTTGGCATTAGTTAAAATAGAGAGATAGATCAGTAGAACAGATTATGTATACACGATATAGAAGAAAATTAACATAGTCTGAGATCATGGTTTCTACCCTTGCTTTTTAAAAATTTGCCTCAAACATAGTAGATTTTTTCTTCATCCTCCCATTTTAAACCTGTGTAAATCTTTATGTTTCTTGTAAGCAACATATTGTTGGATTCTGTTTTCAAATACATTCTTCTGTCTTCTTCCATTTTATGGGTGAATTCATCTGATCCACATTCACAATTATAATTGTTAATTACTGATTTTCCTCTCTCCTATCCTCTAATTCTATGCTCCCTCTTAATCCCATGTCTGTTTTCTCTCTGTTCTCTGTTGAGTTTAATGTATTCCCACACAAAACTCTTTGTGGTGTGTGTGTGTGTGTATACTAATTCTGGAATGTTTTCATTTATAATTTCTTGAAATAAAGTATCCAAGTTTTTTAAAAAATTGTTTTTCATGGTATTCAGGGAGTTTGATAATTCCTAGATCATCTCTCCTTGACCTGCTTTCCAAGTAAATTTTTTTAAAAATAGGAGACAATTATATTTTCTTCTATTTGTTTTTGGTCTTTTGACTTTGTTTTGATATTTGTTATTTCATAGTGTGATCAATTTCTGTTTGGTACATCTTCATTTTTAAGGAATTTGTTAATTTGGGTGAGTTTTTGTGCCTCTTCTGCTAAACTGCTTATTCAACTTAAAATTCTTTCCTCTAAAATTTTCATTTCATTTCTAATTCTTCTAGTACTTTCATTTCATTTATAAAATTATTTTAATATCATTCCAAAGAGTCTTGCTTCATTTCTTTTATATTTTACTTTATCTTTTATTATTTTTAATTACTAAAAATCTATTTACTTTTCCTCCTACCCCCAAACAAAAAAAAAAAAGAAAACACAGCTTCCATAACAAATATCTTGCTTTTCTTCCAGGAATTCTAGTAGAACTTGTGACCAAGCTGCGTTTGTATAAATGTATGTATGTATGTGTGTGTGTTGAACCTCTATTTATAGATGTGATATTATTCCCTTCTTGTATAATTGTGTTTTGGGTAGACTGTATCCTTAATATTTCTTTATTGTTGACATCTTTTGTTTACTCATTTTTCCAGCCTTACTTCCTTAATTGGGACTTTGTGTTTGAGATAAGCTCTAAGTACTTCTGAAAGGAATGATGGGGCTTGTGTTTGTTTTTTATCTCTATTAGCAGGGGTCCTGCTACTGCTCCTTTTAGCTATTAAGTTCTGAGTTCTTCATAAACCTCAGAAATAGCTCAAGCTAGAGGACTGTCAACTTTCATAGCTCTGGGGCATAGCATGATTTAGAGCATGATCTGATCTATACACTCTCAGTTGGAGCTTTGTAGGTCCCTAGCTCCCATCAGGAGTCAAGGAAAGCTAGCTATTGAAGACTCCAAGTGTTTCTAACTAGTACTTGATATTTTCTCCAACCTAGGATATGCTATTATAGGTTCCAGGCCTCTTTGCCTCACCTCTGGTCTATATGATAGGAGACTTCCCTGCACCATGCTCCAAGGCCAGGACTTTCTTAATAGACCTCTTCCCTATACCCATAAGCTTCCGGATTTCTCTTTAAACAAACATAGGCTAGAACAATGCACTTTCCTGTCTTTTTTTTCTCTTGGAATTCTTGATCATCATTCAGTCTGGTGCTCTTTTTTTTTTTAAACCCTCCCTAGAGTAGTTATGTGAAAACTTGGTTGTTCTGAGGCCACTGACTCTGCCATCATAAGTTTCACTCTTCCCACTTCCTCATAACTGCTTCCTCTACATTAGCAGTATTATGAGGCAAGCCTGAGAAACATCAGCAATATTTTCTCATTTCTCTTCTTAAATATTTCATTACTTTGATGGACTACAATATCATCTGTAGGAGAACTCCCTCTAATGGTATAGAAAGCTCTGAACATACAGCCACTCAGAATCTCGAACAGGGAATCACAAGGTCCTTTTCATAAGCAAGCCCCCAAAGCAAAATACCAACTCAGAGTATATATGCACTTCTCAGAGCCAGAAGGCATCACAGCCCTCCTGACTCAGTGCCTAATTAGAAATTAGCAAAAGGTGTGAAAGCCTTCCTACAAGCAAGTCTCACCTAAACAAGCTTCCCTTAATGGTCTCCACTGTGAGGCCTGTTAATGGGTGGGGAAGATCTTATATCCCATTAACATTATGCTTGGGTTCAAAAGATTGGGAGCTCAATATAACTCGATCAGAGATGACCTTCAGAAGGAGGAGTTTCCTCCAACTACATCCATCTTGGAAAAAGCAATCCCCACCACAGGATGAACCCAAACTTTACTGCCAAGCCCTGGCTTGACAGAATTCTTAGAATTTGAGGGGATTGTTTAAGCAGGGAAGAACTGAGGTGAAAGTAAAAATAGCTATTCACCAATCTTACAAAGTGACTCGTGCTTTAACTATCAACCTTCCTGAAGAATATAATAGAAGTAACAGGCTACCATTTCAAGTCATAAGTCATTGTCAGTGCATGCTTTTGAATCTTTTGCACATTTCTTTTGAGAGGAGGAACTCTCTGGTGTGCCTTGTACGTTGAGACCTTTCTGCACCCTTTTGGGGAGACTGTACATATCAACCTAAGCTAAGCTTTTAGTGATTTTCCCCAGAGCTTTAGGGTGGAGGCATAAAGAGTCCAACTCTTCTCTTTAAGGGTCATGCTTTCCCCAGGATTGAACCTGGTCTGAGATCTGTTAACAGGATAAGACATCCTCAGCCGTCTAGGTCAATAGCAGTTTATTGGGTATCGATTGGTTATTCCTTGCTGTAACTACATGGCTGGCCTTCTTCAGCATATTAATTGCACCCCTGGCTGCTGATATGGAATCACAAGCATGCTTTCCAGAAAAGTCATTATACTTGTTTTCTCATCCACCTTCATGAGGTCAGCTGTGCTGGGTCAGCTGGCCCCACTATTGCTTGACTTGCTTGGTCATATCCTCTAGGGTGAGGAGTAGGAGAAAGATGATATTTATGGGATATGTGAGATAAAAAATGATAAAAATGTGTCCCCTTCTTCTACAAGCACAACGTGTGGGAAGGAGGTCAGTATCACCGAACTTGACTGGGACTTGTGCTTGGTTCACAACAAGGGAGACCACCCTGAAATTCAAAGAAAAGGAAAAAGAACCTGGTAAGAATCACAGAAGCTCTGAGTGGGGAGGCTCCTCAGACATCATCTAGGCCAGGGGTGGGGAACCTGCAGCCTCAAAGCTATGTGCTTCTAGGACCTTGGGTGTGGCCTTTTGACTGAGTACAAGTTTTATAGAACAAATCTTTTGTCTAAGGGGATTTCCTGTGAGGTTTGGATTCAGTCAAAGGGACACACTTGAGGACCTAGAGCACCATGTGTGGCCTCATCCCCACCTCTGAGATTCTAGTCTAAACAAGAACCCCCATTACATTGTATTACCCCCACCAAGTGGGGATTCGCTTCTGCCTGAATTCCTCTATCTAGTTCTTTAGAACTCACTATCTCATGAGATCTGCCTGTTCTCCTCTTAATAACCCTTTCTAATGAGCTAAAACTCTTCCTCCTTTTAATTTTCACCCATTAATCCTACTTCTGTCCCCTGGGACTGAGCAGAACAAATCTAAAACTTTTCCATGTGACAGTCCTTTTAAATATCTAAAGAGAATGGTCTTTTCCTTCCTTCATTAATTAATTAATTTAATCACTTATCTATTAATTAATTTGTTTAATTATTCTAAACAGTGACAATCAATAAAAATAAACATTCAAATACACATACAAAAAAAAACAAACCCCAACCCCAGACTCAAACAAACAAAACCACCCCAATATAAACAAATATACATGAAACTATAAATTTCCACTACTTATATATCGAGCCTAAAGCACCATCATTTAGGGCAGACATCCCCCATAGAATAACTATCCCAGGTTCAAGGTCCTCTTTGGGTGCACATCCCCTGAAACCATAACTCACTACTCCCTACCAATGTTTTTACTTTTAGTGGTTAGCCAGAAGGCACAATTAGTTCAAATCAAAACCATTAATTGAAATGGCACAGTGGGAAAAATAGCACAAAACATTTTAACATCCCCCCCCCCCAAACCTGGGGCACATTCTCCCACAAATACATACATCAGTTGGAAAAATGCACACATATTAGGAATACATATGGAACACACATGGTATGCACATAAGGAACATATATGACCAGGGTCCACATGGGGAGAGACGCCAACATTTCCAGGCCTCTTCCAGTGATGACGTCCAACTGCTCTCTACTGGTTGGTTTCTGCCTGTGGTCCTCCATCCTATGGGTTTTTTCGGTCTCTCCCAAGTGCTGCTCATACAGATGCAGTCTCTGCTGCCAGGCTTTGACATAGACTCGACTACATGCTAGTCCATTAGATGCTGCTCAGCTTGATGCCTAATCTCCAATGTCTCCAGTTTCTAGCTCAGTTGGATTTCATGGCTACCCTTTTCTCAAGGGATGAGCATGTGCTCCGATGATTTTTAAAGTTTAAATCATAGGTTCATATGCTTTGTTTTTCTTCCTGGCTCTTTTAGAAAAGAAAGAAAACCTTGTCTGAGACTACCAAACCCTCCCCACCTCCAGTTCCCTTATCTTCTTTTCCCCCTGGAAGTCTTAACTGTGAAGCCTATGCAGCCATGGAGGAGAGCACAGTTGTTGTTCAATTGTGCTGTAATCTATGTGACCCCACGGACAAATGGAGTTTTCCTGGCAAAGATACTGGAGAGGTTTGCTGTTCCGTAGCTCACTGTACAGATAAGGAAACTGAGGCAAAGTTAAGTGACTTGCCAAGGGTCACACAGTCAGTAAGTGTCTGAGGCTGGATTTGAACTGAGGAAAATGTGTCTTCCTGACTCCTGCCCCCATACTCTATCTATTGTGCCACCTAGCTGCCCTGGAGAGCACTGAATTTGGAGTCAGAAAGCCTTGAATTCAAATCCTGCTTCACACTTACTAGCTGTCTAACCCTGGGCAAGTAATTTTCTTTCTCAACCTGAGTTTTCTCATCTCTAAAATGGAGATAATGGCATTAACCTGACAAGAATATTGTGTCTCAAATAAGATAAAACACTATGTAAATAGTGCTGTTTTTGTTCATTCTGACTCTTCATGACCCCGTTGGGGGTTTTCTTGGCAAAGATAGTAAAGGATTTTTCCATTTCCTTATCTAGTTCATTTTATAGATAAGAAAACTGACCAAACAGTGGGAAGTGACTTGCCAAGGATCGCAGAGCTAGTAAGTGTCTGAGGTCAGATTTGAACTCAGGTCTTCCTGACTCCACGCCAAGCACTCTCTTCACTGCACCACCTAGCTGTCCTATATAAATAGTCACTGTTAATTATGTTCCTACTAGAAGATTCTCAGGGGCGGCTAGGTGGAGCAGTGAATAGAGCACCAGCCATGGAGTCAGGAGGAACTGAGGTCAAATCCAACCTCAAACACTTAACACAAAACTAGTCATGTGACCTTGGGCAAGTCACTTAACCCCAATTGCCCTACCTTCCCCCCTCCAAAAAGCAAAAAAAAAAAAAAAAGATGCTTAGCCCTAGACACCACGATCTTTCAAAGCAAAATAAGATCCTCTTAGGTGGCATAGTGGATAGATCACTGGGCCTGGAGTCAGGAAGACCTGAATTCAAATCCAGCCTCAGACACTTCTTAGCTTTGTGACCCTAGGCAAATCATTAACCCCATTTGCCTCAATTTCCTCATCTGTCAAATGAGCTGGAGAAGGAAATGTCAAAGTACTCCATCATCTTCGCCAAGAAAATTCCAAATGGGGTCATAAGGAATCCAAATGACTGAAAAGACTGAACCACCACCACAACAAACCTAGCTAATGTTCTTGGATTTAATCTTCCCTTTGTACTCCTTTACCCGTTTCAGGTTTTGGTGACCCTCTATCAGATAGGTATCTTACCCCAGCTTATGGTAAACATCCTATTTACCTCCCAATTTTAATCACCGAAGGCCAGACTATAAGCCAGATAGCAATTGTTTGACAAGGAACTATTAAAAACACCTCTAAAGTTTGGGGTTCTCCAGTTTTAGAGCCCTAAGCATCTTTCATTCTCCCATGTATATGAATTGGTTTATTGTCTCTGCTTTTTTTCCTAGTTGCTTTCCCGGCCTTTTTAATATACCCCACATACCCTGCAAAATCCTGAAAGGGTCTTTATGGCACATCCCTTTATTCAGTTTCTTTAAAATTTCTAAACCATCTTGAATGAGATAGCAAAACAAACATCTTATTTGTTTCCATGAATCATTCTGAACTCCTTTTCTCCTGTGTATTTTTCCAAGTTTTTACTTAGTGTTTTTATATAGTTATAGTCAGTGTATACATTGTTTAGATTCTGCAATCTTCATTGTATGACTTCATATATCTTCCTATAGTTTCTTGTAAGCTTCATATTTTCCAACTCTTTTTTTTCCCCCTTTTGGAGGGGGGAAAGCAAGGCAATGGGGGTTAAGTGACTTGTCCAAGGTCACACAGCTAGTAAGTCTCAAGTGTCTGAGGCTGGATTTGAGCTCAAGTCCTTCTAACTCCAGGGCCTGTGTTCTATTCACTGTGCTTCCTAGCTGCCACATGTTTTTTTTTTTTAAGCAATTGGGGTTAAGTAACTTGCTCAAGGTTACACGGCCAGTTATTTCTGGGTGTGGTGCTGAGTGTCTGAGCCCGGGATTCGAACTCCAGGTCTTCCCAACACTGGAACCGGTGCTCTTACTCGCTGAGCCACCTGGCCGCCCCTTTGTTTGTTTGGTTGGTTTTGGTTTTGGTTTTGGTTTTGGGTTTTTTTTTCCAACTCTTTATAATACAATAATTCCATTACATTTATCTACTACAATTAAGTTAGCCATTGCCCACTTTTCAGATACATGAGTGGCACCTGGTTATTTTTTAAAATTATATCACTAAGAATATGTCTGTATATATTTAATTGCTTCATTTTCTGTCAATAACATCCTTAGGCTAGAGTTCTAGTAGTGGCTTTACTGGGACAAAGGATCTTAACTGTTTCCTTGGCTGTTTTTTTTCCTATAACACCATATTGTTTTTCAAACATAATGTACCAATTAACAACTCTATCAGCAGCATAATAGTCCACCTATTTTCTGACAGTCATGCCAGTATTGAATTTTATACTTTTTAGTGATCTTTGAAAAACAATATTGTGAGGTGATGTCTCAGATTTGTTTTAATTTTCATTTCTCTGATTAGACCATAAAATTTTTTTCAAGGGATTATGTATAATTTGGGGTTCTAGTGTTATATCTCTGCTGTTTTCTCTTCTCCTTGTTAAATATCCTTAGTCTTCCAACAATTCCTACTTCTTCATTTGCCATAGTTTGGTGTTCCCATCATATGCTAGTTACTCTCCTTTTTTCAGAAGACCAAACCTCTGCTAATGTAGCCAATGATAAAAATTAGTTTTGGGGGGCTGCTACATCACACTATTGAACTGAAATCTGCTAAGTTCCTTAGATTTGAGTATGAGATTTTTTTCACGAGTAGCTTTCTAGTCATCTCTCCCTTGAACCTGTAATACTTATCCCAACAAGACCTTATTTCATTAAATTCAACTCAGTGTTTCAGCCTATTGAAATTATTTTGGATCCTAAATCTGTCTTCCAATGTAGTAATTACTCCCAGTTTTGTGTCATTTGCAAATTTTGTAAACAATAACATCTATGACTTTATCCAAGCCATTGATGAAAAATATTGAATGGGACAAAGCCAATGGAAGAACCTATAGAAGACTACTATAGACATCCCTATAGATTTACATCGATCCATTATGTCAAATCAATTTTGAATTCATCTAATTGTATTATTACTCAGCCCACATCCCTTTATCTTGTCTATGAGGACATTGTCGAAAAATTTTTTAAACATCTTGTTGAAATCCAAGCATGATATGTGTGCATAATTCCTTTGGTCTCCTAGTCCAGTAACTATTCAAAAAAATGAGATTAGTCTGGCATGGCTTGTCATTAGTGAACCCATTAAGGGTCATCTATAGCAATCAACATTTCCCATCTTAAGTGCCTAGAAACCCCCCATTTAATCACCTGTAATCTGTGTATTAATTGGATCCTGGCTCTTGACTCTGTGGACTCAAATACAGATACACTCTTGACCGCTCTCAGGAGCCAGGGAAGGAATCTCCCAGGGAGCATCAGAATTTGGCTCAAGTCCTTTTCCAAAATAGCTCTCACTTCCTCTACAGGCTCTCTGACTAAAAATATCTCAAATATATAATTTATAGGGTACTATATTTTTAAGTCAACAGAAAATATAGAATGGGCTCACATTTGAATGCTCTGCAATCAGTAAAACTCTTCTCTGCCTCAGGTTAAGCACCACTCCCCTAATTAGGACCCACCTTCCCTCTGACCTTCTCAATCTGGATGACTCAACTTCATAAAGGGATAGGGTCAAGTTGTTCCTTAGTATTCTACAATGCTGATCCTTCTTCCCCTTTGTAGCTGTGAAGATGGCCAAACCTGCCAACTTCTCTCCATATCTGAGTGAGGGTGGATGTCTCTATCTCCTTTCCAACCTTCTTTCATCAAGGATCCAAATCTCTTCTCCCCTGTTAAGGCTCCAATTATCTTGCTTGTCTCTCTCTATATGATGCTGGCAAGTGTCTATATCCACCTCAAATTCTATTTGTATATTTGTGTCTCCTCATCTGTCTATGTGTCCTGACTCTCAGATATTCTGACCCATAGTTATTTCCCATCATTCTTCCCCAAGTCCTGGAGAGTGCCATGCTCTTTGACTTCTTTTCCCTTGAGGAACACGTTCATCTTTCTGCTATCTGCTCTCTCAGGAAATACTCTCTGGAGTTTTTGGTGTTATCCTCCTTAGGAAGACCTCTCCTCTTTGACACTTCTATAGTCTCTATCTTTTTTTAAACCATCTCTACAGCAAGTCTAAGAACTGAATGCATAAACTCTGTTGTAGCACAGTTGGCAATTTGGGTGATACTCATTGTTACAACCCAGAATCTTTGAGCTTGAGTCAATGCCAGAAAAAAAAAAAAGACTTCAGTGGAGCAAGGAGGACAAAGAATATGCCTTGTCTAGGGAATCCACACCTCATCTAGTAAGCAGTAGGGAGGGGAAGCAATTACTCAATTTTTTTTTTCTGTTTCATATCAGGGCATTCAAGCAAAAATAGGTTCTATTTTTTTTAGGAATGAATATTATGCTTCCTTGGTCTTTAGCTGTCAAATCTTTATTATCTAATTGAAAACTTGACCAACATTTACTTATTCTGGGTCTTTTAGCACATCTCCCCTTCTCCATGAAACCATCTATATCACCTACCACTCTCAGGAAGAAATCACAGTTAAACTCTTAGAGCAGGGAGGCAGCAATTGTTGCCAACAGGCCTAATAAAGTGGATCAACATCTGCCTCATCTACTCTAAGACTGCCTTGGAATTATATTAAAACATTTTGGGGGGTGGCCAGGTGGTGCAGTGAGTAGAGTGCTGGCCCTGGAGTCAGGAGGACCTAAGTTCAGATCCGGCCTCAGACACTTAACACACACAAACAAAAAAACCTAGCCATGTGACCTTGGGCAAGTTACTTAAACCCAATTGCCCTCCAAAAAAAAAGCAAAACAAAACAAAACATTTTTTAAAAGGAAAGCCAAAGCTTCCAAGCTCGTTGACCTTCATACTGTTACTGTAGAAATGAGTGTGTTGACAGGAAGAATAGGCAAGTGAGACCTCTTTGTGGCAGGGCAGTGAAGTTCTCAGAGATCTGGTGACCTGGTCAGGCTCCCCTGTGTTGGCTTGTATGGTAACCAATTGATGGCTTGACTCTGCTTTCCTAAAAGTAGCCTAGCGACTTAAGGAGAGGTTCACCATCAGTAAGATGACCACTAAGTGATGAATTCTTTGGCCATGGCAACCCATGAAACAAAGAAAAACACAGATTGGCCCTTATCCCTGTGGCTTTTTTTGCATCAACAGAGGCTAAGGGCTGAAAAATGGGGTAGAAGATACTAAGAAATTAAGTTTTTAGACTATCTATAAACATCAACTTAACCATTGTCACTCTAAAAGTGAAGGCCACATGCAATGACTGCATAGTGCTGGAAGAAATGAATCATATCAACGTCTGACACTTTCACTTTAAATGAAAACAGAAGATATAAGAAAGTTGTGTCTAATGGAAGGATGGCTTGAAGATTCTCCTGAAAAAGATACATAAAGGAATTGGCAGAGTTGGTTATCATGAGTCCAAAGACAACAAGAAACATCATTTCATGGGACATTTGAGCAGTTTCCATTGCAGTCCTCATAATGAGCATGAGCAAAAAGACCACCATGAAGATAATTACACCAATATCTTTTGCGGAGGGTGAGAAAGAAAAATTCTGTGAAGAACTCATAGAGACCCTCTAAATCAATGATTCTTGACTTTGGGGGTATCACAGACCCCTTTGGCAATCTGGCTGAACTTATAGACCTTTCTCAGGATACTGTTTTTAAAGCATAAAATAAAATACATAGGATTGCAAAGGAAACCAATTAAATTAAAATAGTTGCTAGCATTTATGTATTATTTTAACGTTTGCAAAGTGTTTTGCAAATGTTATCTCATTTGGCCTTTGCAACAATCCTAGGAGGTGGGTGCTATTATTATCTACATTTTACAAGTGAGGAAATTGAGGCAAACAGAGGTTAAGTGACTTTCCCAGGATTATACAGTCAATAAGAATCTCAAGCAGGATTTGAACTTAGGTCTTCCAGATTCTAATTCTACCACTCTATCCAATGTGCCACCTAACTGCCTCTAAAGAAAGTTTATTATCCAATTTAAGAACTTTTGTTCTAAATTAAACCAACATATACTTTAATAGTCAGTGCCTTCCGTGCAAAGATGGTGACAGGAAAGGACAAATACCTTGGAAAATATGGCTCAGGATTAAGAAAGAAAAGAATCCAAAATTTCGTGTCTATAAGAATGCAATTTAGAGATGTTAAACATGGCAGGCATCGAATAAAAATCACCAAAAATTAAACTATCTTAACAGATGGAAAAAGACTGGCCACCAATGTAAGAGTCATTTCCAAATCAGCTACTTTACCATCAACTTATTAGAGCAAAGGTCAAAATAAGTGCCAGATTAGAATTTTTTTTAATGAGAAGATACAGCATGCAATTAAAACATCTCCAATCTGACCTATTTTTAAAAAGTATTGAAGTAGAAAAAAAAGTAAAATGAATAAAAGAACAGATATTAACACTGACTATTACCTTTTCCTAAGGAAATTTAAAAGTAGATCAACCAGCACTGCAAAGAGGCCAAAAGAACCTAGAAACCTCTTCAGCCAGCAAATACGTGATTTCCTTGCCAAGAGGGAAGATATTGCAGCCAAGGGCAACACTTGTTCAGAATATAAAATCTTTTGTAAAATCTTGGGGAGGAGATGAGCGGAAGACTATGAGCAGTATTACTTCATAAAACAGCAAGAAGCAATAGAGAGAAAAACAAATTTGATGAAAGCTTGGTAAGAGACTCAGTTAAATCAAGAGCCAAGAGCACTTAAGAATGAAATTAGACAGACCTCTCCCTACCCTCAAAACCCAACCCCCCCCCCAAAAAAAGGCAAATGGAAAAAATATATTGAGTTCTCTAATAAATTCGTTTTCTCCATCAGTGACAGACCGCATTTGGACTTAAATACAATCCCCAATGCTATATGAGAAAGTAAAAATGGCAGCAGGGAAAAAAAGGATGGAAAGGATGACTGGACCAAACAAAGAAAACACAGAAGTCAGTTCTGAATGAGACACAATTTCAAAGGTGTTGAGGGATAGTTTTCAAGGTATCTTAAAGTAGGAAAGAGTAAACACTTGAATGATAATGGATGTTATTGCTATAAAAAAAGATTGGTTAAGAAAATATCATTATCTACCCAATCAAAAACCCACTTTGCCATCTCTAAAAAACTTTATGAAAATTATCTACACATATATTTAGAAAATCTGTGATGTAAGTATCAGAAGAAAATGGACAGGTTTTCACAAACAATATTTTTTCAACAATAATAGCTACCATTTACACAGCACTTTAAAGTTTTCAAAATCTTTTAAAATATTATCTCCTTTGAACCTCATTACAACCCTGGGAGGTAGGTACTATTAATATCCTCATTTTACTCATAAGAAAAATAGAGTCTGAGAAAGGTTAAGTGACTTGCTCAGAGTCACACAGTAAGTGTCTGATGCCAGATTTGAACTTGGGTCTTCCTGAGGTCAGAGCTCTATCCATTGCCCCACCTAGCTGGATCTGTGATAGCCATAGCTAAGTGATTTTCCATAGTAGTGAGGAATTCTTGATACAAGTGAAGATTGCACCTACTCCAGGGACTTGCAGATTTATAAAAATGCCTGAGGCACTGAAAGCTGCTTTCTTTGGGTCACATAGCAAGTTTGTGTCAGAGTTGGTACTTGAACCCAGATTTCCTGGCTCTGAAGTCAGTCTCTATCTACTATGACATACTGACTCTCTTAGATGTTTATTGCTTTGTTGTTCAGTCATTTTCAGTTGTATCTGACTCTTCATGACCCTATTTTTGGCAAAGATACTAGAGTGGTTTGCCATTTCCTTCTCCAGCTCATTTTACAGATGAAGAAATGTAGGCAAACAGGTGACTTGCCCAGTTCCACAGAGCAAGCAAGTGTCTGAGACCAGATTTGAACTCAGGAAGATGAATCTTCCTGACATTAGGTCTGGAACTTTATCCACTGCGCCACTTAACTACCCTACATGTCTTTATAGTTGTGCAATTGACTGAAAGTCAAAGAATTTAAAAGATTCTACCATGATTATTGTGTGTCGACCAGAAAAGAACACTTGATTTGGTAGAACAAAACACTAGCCTAAAGGCTTCAACAAGTAATCTCTCACGTATATGTCAGAATCCTAGAAGAGTCCTTAAAAGATGTCATATCAGAGGTAACTTTGTTCAGTGATGCTTTGATGATTCATATCAAGAAAGGTGTACAACAGGAAACTCATATAACCTTTGCTATTGTCATGGAGGACACCCAGCCTTGAGTCCAAAAGAAGGGATTCCCTAAAGGTGCCACAGTACTCCAGACGTCCTTGTTCTGGGTACAGTACCGGGATGATTATTTCAAGCTCTGGCACACAGTAGAGTTTCCTAAACTAGACCTCTAATCACTCAAAGGAGTTCAACCTATCAGGAAAAAAAGAAAAAAAAAACAAAAGAAATCAAATGGATTAAGAATGGCTATCATCTAGACCAGAGGTATCAAACACAAGCCCAGCACTACCAACTAGATTAAAATGTAATGGGGAAACATTTAACAAAACGAATAAAAACACATACATACATACATACATAAATGAATGAATGGATAGATAAATGAATGGATGGATGGATGAATAAATAGATGAATGAATGAATAAGTAAATGAATGAATTATTAAATAAATGGAAACATAGATAATTTTAAATTGCATGTGGTTTTCTAAGTCCATATGCAAACTACAGGGAAGTCCCCATTGCTATTTGAGTTTGACAGCACTGGTCTAGACAACTCCTCATTGTCTAGGCAACCCAGAACTATGAATGGACAGTGATTTGGGCCCAGGAATAAACAAATAAACATTGCAATATCAGTAATGCCATATTCACAATGCCTATAGAGATTACAAATATGCTGATATAATTATCCATCACAAAATACATCAGGTTTGCCATTTGGGAAAATAAACTAGAAAATTTATTAAGATACCAAAAGACTGAGTCCCAAAACCAGAAAGTGAAAGCCATCAGAGTAGTTATGATATTGGCACAGGTAGATAAAGTAGAAAGCACCCACATTCTCAAGCCTTTAAAACAGAACAGGCTACCTCAGGCAAAGGTCCTCCTCTCCCCACTCACAGCAACCACCCAGCGTCCGGGAAGTGCGCTCCCAGCAGCTCCGGCCCCTGGCAGTCCTCAGCAGGAGTCCTTAGCAGAAAATCCTGCTCCCAGCAGCTCCGGCCCCTGGCAGTGCTCAGCAGGGGTCTTAACTCAAAA
>NW_027187378.1:40516625-40518344 GCF_028583685.1 Petaurus breviceps papuanus | reverse complement strand
CCGCAACCGCAACCGCCGCCAACCGCCAACCGCAGGACCGTTAGCTCGGCTTTTCACTTTCTCTTGCTCTGCTATGTCAGCACGTCCATGGGGCATGGGAGATCTTTAAATCCCATAACCCTTACACTAGGCAACCCAGAACTATGAATGGACAGTGATTTGGGCCCAGGAATAAACAGGAGGAAAAGTGGGCTAGATTGTAGTTAGGAAATTGCTTCCTATAAAGCCCTGGACATAGAGTCAGGAAAACCTAAATTCAAATGTGACCTCAGACACTAATTGTGTGATCCTAGGCAAGTCATTCCACCTCTGCTTGCCTCAGTTTCTTTACCTGTAAAATGGAAGTAATAATAGTACCTACCTCCCAAGATCGTTGTGAGGATCAAAGGAGATATTTGTAAAGCCCTTAGCACAGAGTTTGGCATATATTTATTGTTGTTGTGGTTGCTGTTATTTATATTGACATGTTAAATAATTAACATATTATATCAATGTTGTCATTATTACCATTATATTTGTTTTTAGGTGATAGTGGTTGAGGTGAGTTTTGAGGGAGATGTCTATTTCTAAGAGGGGGAGGGGAATATCTTCCAGGCAAGCTGGACACCCTGTAAAAAGGCCCCTCTGAGACAGGTTTGAGGAACAGCAAGTAAGCCATTTTGGCTTAAATACAGAGTACATAAAAGAAAGAATTGTGAACTGAGTCTGGAAAGGTAGACTAGAGCCAGGTGGGGAAGGGCTAGAAATGCCAAGCTGAGGATTAGTATGGAATGCCATGAAATGGAAAGGAAGGCATCCAGCACACATAGTGAACTTTTGGAAGGATGTAGATGAGTCACAGAGATGGGAAGACAAGGATGAACTGCGAATCAGCACAGCCAGTGATGAAATCAAATTGCTAGGGGGCTACTGGACAGTTGTGTGCACCCCTGGGCAAGGTTTGGCCTGGGCAGGGTTTGTCAAGGAAACTTGAGATTTTGGGCCCAGTCTAAGACAGAGCTGGACAGTTATGATTCTGTCATATCATATTAATTACAGCCAGTGAGGTATGGTGGAAAGAGAGGAAAGGATGGAAACCAGAGGCTTGGGTTCAAATGCTAACTCTATCATTTATTACCAATGTGACCTTGGGCAAGTCACTTAACTGTTTGCAGCCTCAATTTCCTTACTTGTCATATAGGAGCAGGGTAAGAAAGAGGGAAGGGTAAAGTAGGTGACCTCTAAAGTTTCCTCTAGCTTTCAGTTTATGATTACATGATGCTTTTAAAGTCCTAGACAACACCTTCAGGTTCTCTCCTAATTCTCTCAGGTGAGTCTGTCTCAGAGGTGGAAGGACCCAGTTGGTCCAAAGCCAAGGAAATTACTGGGAGAAAAAAGGTTTTCCTTGGGTCTTCTGACCACTCCAGCTAGTGAAGAAAAACACTGTGTTCCAAAGAGGAAGGAAGACAAGTTTAGGCAGCACCAGCAGACTGTTGGGCTGCCAGCCACCCTGGGGCCCAGCCATTTACCCAAGCACAGGGGCTTTTTGTGAAGGAACAAGGGCAAGGTGTAATCCCTGCTGGCAAAAGCTCTCCTGAAGGAAGTTAAGAGGCTTGGCTCCTGGTCCTTCCACTTCCACTCCATATGTCTCTGTGTGTATTGGCATCACTTTCCTGTTAATTAGAGGAAGAGTGTGTGTGTGTGTGTGTGTGTGTGTGTGTGTGTGTGTGTGTGTGTGTG
>NW_027187378.1:40495293-40516615 GCF_028583685.1 Petaurus breviceps papuanus | reverse complement strand
GTGTGTGTGTGTGTGTGTGTGTGTGTGTGTGTGTGTGTGTGTGTGTGTACACAAGGGGCTGAAGAGGAAGGGAGCTGGCCGCTCTGGCCGTGGCACTCTGAGCCAAAAATATCACTCTCTCCAGGGGTCTTCATTATTGTGCTTGTAGCTGAATCAATTAGGTCTTTTCTCAAAAGTCAGCATTTGCACAGCCCAGGGTTTAACAAATCAACCAAATCCAGCTCCTTCCTCATCTATGGGACCTATGCCTTTTCCTGTTGGGTGGATCCTCTTCCCCCCACCCCATCCTATTATACCAGTATACCTTGCTGTATCTCTGGGTATAATCTACCACCAAGTAGCCATATGACCTTAGACCACTCCAAATGCTGATTAACTATGTAACCAATGGCAACTCATTTAATACCTCTGAGCCTCAGTTTCCTCTTCTTTTAAATGGGGACAATGCTGCTTATATGGAAGCTGGTAGAAGCACCAATTGAATGCTGCAAGGCTGCTAAATAAAGGGCTAAAGCAGGGGTGGGGAGCCTGTGGCCTCAAGGCCACATGTGGCCCTCTAGGTCCTCAAGTTGGCCCTTTAATTGAATGTCAAATGCTAAGTGACTGAATGAATGTCAAAGGGTCACACTTGAGAACCTAAAAGGCCATATGTGGCCTCGAGGTCACAGGTTCCCACCCCTGGGCTAAAGTTTCAGAAATAAACAGAGAAACAACCCAGAAGCCCTCATCCTGCTAGTACAGGCAGCTCCAGTTGTCCAGTGGTGAGACTGTTTGCTAATGTACTTGTGACATTTCGTAAGGTACCACCTTGTCTTGTCATTTTAACTTCATCTGGGCCCAATTTTATAAATGATCTTTCTTTAAAAAATACATTTTTATTTATATCTTCACCAATTCTTTATAAAGATGCTGTAAAGGGTACCCAAATTGTAATGGTCCATAGGAATTAAGATTTACATTTTAACATCCTCCAGTAAAATCCTTAGATTTAAAGAATGTTAGAGGAGTCAAGATGGTGGAGTAGAAGCAGGACCTCCCCACTACTCCGGCTTCCACCTTCCCCAATCCATGTAAAAAGGGGACTCTAAACAAACTTTGGAACTGCAGAACCCACAAAATGACAGAGAAGCTAACTTCCCACTGAGGACAGCCCGGCAGACTGGCAGGAATCAGCCAGCGCAGTGCTCTGGGAGCCTAGCCCAGCCCCACGCCAAGGCTTTAGCCCCAGGGCAGGACTGACCAGCCTCCAGTCAGAGGGACTCCAGATCAGCAGCAGCTGTGGCCATTTCCAGATTTATCAACACATAGATGAGAAGGACAAAGTGAGAGGTCAGTGAAGTCTGGACTTTGGGACCCAATAAGTGGGAGTGCATGGCTTTTGCCCCTGGGGCAAGAAGCTGCTGAGCCACCTGCACAGCCAGCCAGCACCATGTGGCAGCTTCAGCTCCTGGCCTGCAGAGTGTAGGGGGACCAAGCACCAGTCTGAGGGGTAATTGCTCTTGCTTTAACCTGCTTGGATCTGGATTGCTGTCTAGGGTGGAAGTCCTGGGGTGCATGACCAGCTTGCCAGAGCATGTGGAGACCTCAGAGAGGGCACCCATCTAATACCTCCGGCAGCTGAGAAAACCCCAGCATTTGGGACGAAAGCTCCCCTGTCTGGTGGCAGAGTCCTACTGTGGCAAAAAGCCCAGGGGTCAAGTCACTGAGGGGCAACATGGCCAGGCAAAGGAAACAAAGCAGACAGAAGATTCCAACATTAGACTCCTATTTTGGGGACAAAAAGGAGCAAAGCATGGAACAGGAGGAAGACAGTGAAGTCAGAACTCCTGCACCAAAAGCTTCAAAGGAAAATACAAGCTGGTTACAGGCCATGGAGGACCTTAAGAAGCAGACAAGAGAAGTGGAGGAAAAATTGGGAAGATAGATGAGAACAATGCAAGAAAAATATGAAATGAGAGTTAACAGCCTGACTGAGGAAAATAACACCTTAAAAAAACAGACTAACTCAAATGGCAAAAGAGGCTCAAAAAGGCAATGAGGAGAAGAATGCCTTAAAAAGCCAAATTTGCCAGATGGAAAAAGAATCTCAAAAGCTCACTGAGGAGAATCATTGCTTCAGAATTAGATTGGAGCAACTGGAAGCTAATGACTTTATGAGAAATCAAGATGCTGTTAAACAGATCCAAACAAATGAAAGAATAGAAGGCAATGTGAAATATCTCATGGGAAAAACCACTGACCTGGAAAATAGATACAGGAGAGATAATTTAAAAATTATTGGACTACCTGAAAGCCATGATCAAAGTAAGGACCTAGAAATCATCTCCAGGAAGTCCTCAAAGAAAACTGCCCTGATGTTTTAGAACCAGAGGGCAAAATAGAGCTTGAAAGAATCCACTGATTACCTTCTGGAAAAGATCCCAAAAAGAAGACTTCTAGGAATATTATAGCCAGGTTCTGGAATTCCCAGATTAAGGAGAGAATATTATAAGCAACCAGGAAGAAACAATTTGAATATTGTGGAAACACAATCAGGATAACCCAGGATCTGGCAGCTTCTGCACTGAGGGATCGAAGGGCTTGGAATATGATATTCCGGAGGGCAAAGGAGCTGGGATTAAAACCAAGAATCACCTACCCGGAAAAACTGAGTATCATGTTTCAGGGGAAAATATGGTCATTCAGTGGAATAGAGGACTTTCAAGCATTCTTGCTGAAAAAACCAGAGTTGAATAGAAAATTTGACATTCAGATACAAGAAGCAAGAGAAGCATGAGAAGGTAAACAGGGAAAAGAAATCATAAGGAACTTATAAAAGTTGAACTATTGACATTCCTACATGGAAAAACAATGATTGTAACTGATGAAACTTTTCTCAGTAGTTGAAGGGAATAGAAATATATATATGTCTCTATATGAGGGCATAAGGGCATATGAATACATATGTGAATGTGTTTATATATGTTTACAGGTATACATAGATAGAGGGCACAGGACCAATTTAACAGGAAGGAATGATACTTAAACGGTGAAATTAAGAAGTGAGAGAGGAATATAATGAGAGGACATGGGGAGAGACAGAATGGAGTAAACTATCTCATATAGAAGAGGCAAGGGCAAATGTTTGCAATGGAGGGGAAGAATAGGAGGGTGAGGGAGAATGGGTCAACCTTATTCCCATTGAGTTTGGCTTGAGGAGGGAGCGAAGTGCACACTGAATAGGGTATCTCACCCTCCAGGAGAGTAGGGAGGTAGGGGGATGAGAGGGGGAATGATGGAAGGGGAGGCCAGGCTGGGGGGGGAGGGAGGTTGGAGGCACCCACTTTTGAAAAGGGATGGGATCAGGGTGGAGAATAGAACAAGTGGGAGGTGGGATAGGAGGGAAGGAAACATAGCCAGTCTTTTACAATGTATCTACTATGTTATTGTTTTGCATTAGCCACACATGTACAACCTATACTGAACTGCTTATCTTCCCAGTAAGGGTGGGTGACAAGGGAAGAAGGGAATAAATCTGGAATTTAAAGTTTTAAAATCAAATATTCAAATATATATATATATACTATTATTAATACTATTTTACATGTAATTGGGAAATAAGATATACAGGCACTGGGGTGTAGAGATCCACTGGAAAAGTCAAAAGGGGTATAGGAGAAAATATAGGAGAGAGCAGATTTGAGGAGGGGATATCCTGTGGAACTGCTATTTTGGGGTGGTGGGTAAGGAGAAAACAGGGGGAAATTTTGTAACTCAAAATCTGGCAGAAGTGAGTGATGTAAATCAGAAGTTAATAAAGCATTAAAAAAAAAAAAAGAATGTTAGAGGAGACCTTAGGGATCATCTAATCTGGTTAATTTTATAGAGGCCCAGAAAGGGGAAAAGACTTGTCCAAGGTCACACAACTAGCATATGCTAGAGCTGGGGCTCCATCTCTGATGCCCCATTGTATAGCCTGGAGTTTGGTTGGTTATTGTCCTGCATTCTGGAAGAGAACCAAAGGGAACCAAAATGATATCTCTATGTTAAAGTCAAGTTTCAGTGTGTCTGACTGTTTGGAGGTAGCCCAAATTCTGGTGCCTCCCACCAAATACAAAAGGCTTAAAGTTCGACCAATGACCCAAGGGCCAGCCTAGCTAAGTGTAGAGAGGCTCACTGCAAGTTTGGCCATCACAGAATGAATGTCATTAACCAGAGCAGTCCAAGAAGCCTGACTTCGATCACTGGCAAGAGTACCCGCACTAATGGGATATTTGAAGTTATTAGCAGAGTATTCATTGACCCAACAGTCAGAAAATTTAGAAGCCTGGGGCTGGAATGGCCCTTAGGGAGGAAAAGGAGAACCCTAAGAAGTAAAGTGAATTGCCTGATTTCACATATGTTCAAGAGTGTGCTGGTAAATGTTTAACGATCATCTCTGAGGGCCAGGAAGGGGGTGGTGGTGGAATGTATCCATGGCACACTTTTAAATTTAGTCTGCATCATTAATATTTTCTCCATCACTCTCTTTAATCCAGACAATCGATCAAACAATAAATCAAACCCTGACTTGCAGTGTTTGTCGAGTTCCAAAGTGTAAATGCTCACACTGGAAATTTAGCAATCAGTTCTCATTAGCAAACCTCTGAGAGATGGATCCAGTGCATACCTGCATTTATGGTAAATAAAGTAGGCCTGGGATTCCAACCCCAATGTCCTATTTCAAATCCAGGATTCTTTCTTCTGTAATAGAAGTCAACAAGTGAGATTCCTGATCTGCTAGATTGGGGCACTTCATGTAAAGTTGGACATATGTTCTGGCCTATTTTGTGAGACGTACTCTTACTAAAGGATATGAAGGACCCAACAAGCCCTGAATAGTTCCTGTGACTGGGGGAAAGTACCCCTGTCCAGCATATCTGTAAGGCTCCCCTAATTTCTACCTCCATCCCATTACACCACTATTTCCTATTTCTTCTTCTCTTATAGCTAGCCTTCTCTCTGTTGTTGTTGAGTCATTTTTCATCATGTCCAACTCTTTGTGACCCCATTTGGGGTTTTCTTGGCAGAGATATTGGAGTAGTTTGCTATTTCCTTTTACAGTTCATTTTACAAATGAGGAAACTTGAGGCAAACAGGGTTAAGTGACTTACCCAAGGTCACACAGTTAGTAAGTGTGTCTGAGGCCAGATTTTAACCCAGAAAGAGGAATATTCCTGATTTCAAGCCTGGCACTCTATTCATTTGCTACTTGGCTGCTTAGCTTCCCTGATTACCTTGCCCCCAACCCCATTATACTATTATACTTTGTTCTCTCTCTGGATAGTAGCCCTAGCTCTTTAAATAAGCATCCAAGTGACTTTAGGTCATGTCAAACACTGATGAGACAAGTCATTTGACCTTTTAGAGCCTCAGTTTGCTCCTCTGTAAAATGGTGATAATGCTAATCATAAAATCCCTCCTGTGTTGGGGAAAGAACTATACCAAGGTATATTGTGCATGGTCACCTGAGGAGGAAGTGGCAGTACCAACCAGGACTGGAACCCACGACTTGTTTCCAAATACAGTTCTTCTTCTTCTGCTCTCGTCTCCTAGTCGAGTCCTCCTTCCACTACATAATACTGGCAGCTAGTCCACTCCTTTGGATTGGTCTTTGTGGGCCTGGCCAGCAACAAGCTAAGAAACAAAATGAGTTAAGAGTAAAAAAAAAAGCATGGGAAGAAAAATATTTTTTTTAAAAAAATACAACCGGTTGCAAAGGAAATACAGAAATTGTGGTGTCTAAAGTGACAGCTGGGAAATTCTTTCCAGTGGTATAATTCCACGTCCTGGAAGCAAACTGTGGGTAAGTACGTGCATGGGACTACCCGCCCCAGGGATGGGCAGGATTCCTGGAAGTGAGGCACACCACAGGACCATTGGAGCAGCGAGGTCAGTTGGGTCTATTCCTCTCTTACCAACAGAGTCCAAGAGTATCTGAAGGAGAACACTGTGCTGCCCATCCTGAATAAATAACTGCCTCTCCTCACAGATTCCTGTGGGGGCCAAGCGCTGGTTAGAAGGAGCCTATGAATGCAGCATCTTCCTGCTGTGAGGTTTGCCACGGTATAATGAAGAAGGGTGGAGAGCTTCAGGCAACCAAAAGAAACATTGGCCTGGGAACTGGGAACCATCTCTAAAACACCATCATTGTTCCTGGGTACCAATTTAAGACTGAGCCAGTGGAAGCATCAAGAGATGCATTGTTCCTTGGGTCCAGCCAAACCATACACCCTCGCAACTTGGACCGGCCTACTCTGACTTCCCCGGAAGGAGGAGGGAAACTGACCCACTCCCATTCCCTTGCTCCATTTCCAGTGTTCCATTCATAATCTTTGCATGTGGGGCAGAACAGTGGACTGGGGTTGGGTACGGAAGGTACCCAAGGGGCCTGGCTTCTCCTCACTTCAAAGGAATATCTTATAGCCCATTGTCCCGAGGACTTGAAAGTCTCCTTGACATCAGGTAGCTTTTAGCACAGTTGCTTGTCCATGAATCAGAACCACATGGATTAAATTTCCCTCAAAATATACATCAGTTTGAAAATTAAAGGGGAAAGTGCCTGAGATGGGGTATGTTTGGGTTTCTGTCAAACCCAGAGCCTTTGGAAAGCAGTTTGAGACATTTCCCTAAGCCAGGATGTGGCTTCTTGGCACCATCCATCCTGTCATTCTTATTTCTCCACCACCACCATTCTGTCTGACCCAAGCTGATCCCTGTACTCTCTGTTCCAACCCTCCCTCACTCCAAGAGCTTCTTCCTGCAGGGTCTTGCTTGTTGTTCCCCCATGTTTCCAGAGCAAGGCTGAGATCATGATCTTGAAAGGTTTTAAAATTTTCCATTTACTTATGCCAGCTGACCTCAAGAGTCCTGAGTCTTGTTTCTTCCTCCATTTATTTTAAATCATAGAATGTGGGAACTGGAAGGTGTCACAAACCAGAGCCAGGTTCCAGGGCAGGGACCAGCAGGCCAAAAGGTGCCCAGGTTCTAGATGAGCATAAAGCCAAGATCTTCTGCCACAGAAGGTCAAGCTAGGAAGTTAAAAAGCAGGTCAAGGTGCCAGGTTTCCATGAAGAAATAAAATAGAAATCAGTGATGAAGTAAGCAAGCAAAGCCCCAGAAAATTCAAGGGAGTCAGTAGTGGGTTGGAAGCACCAATGATAAGAGCCATGTCATGGTTTGTTCATTCAATGTCTTACTTGCCCTACAGCTTCTCTGAAACATACCCCCTCTACAGAGTCTCAGATTAGCACCTGGACATAGAAAACAAGAAGCTGAGAAATCATCTTGTCTGATGCTTCGCAACCTTTTTGAGACTGATGTCCTCTTTAAAAATGGCACAAAATTCCCTAGCTCCCCACATCATAAGAGTTGTATTATTGGAATCTGGCAATTGAGAAAATATATAATGACCATGATTGGTGCCCAAATTGATCTGCAGACCTCTTGCAGTAATATTTCCACAGCCCCTATGTGTCTTCATCTCACAGAAGGGGAACCCCTCATCCAGTTGAAAGGTGCCACTTTATGGATGAGGAAACTGAGTCCCAGAAAAGTAAGGTGACTTGCTTATGGTCACATCACTAATTAGTAGAAGAGCTAGAACAAAAACCAAGGGCTCTTATCTCTCAGATCAAGGCTCTTCCCACCATGCCATGGCATCTCCCTTGACAAAGAATAGTTTCAAAGCCTAGACTTTTTAAAACATTGAACGGTAAATTTGTAGTATAATTACAGTATCTACCAAGAGTTGGAAACTATGAGTTTGCAATATAATCACAGCATTGACTAAAAGTTGGCAAATACTGAGAGTAAATGGTCCAGTTTTAACTCCAAAGCCATTGTTCCAAAGGCTTATTTCAAGTCTCTGTTCCTTTCTTTGTCTACTAGGGAAGCCCTTAGCTATGGGACAGTTTTTCCTGGGTTGGTCCAGTATTTATTTCTATATACTGAGCCAAAGAACAAAATATGGACATTGTTATTTAGTCATTTTTCAGTCATGTCTGACTCTTTTTTAATCCATTTAGGGTTTTCTTGGCATAGATACAGGAGCGGCTTGCCATTTCCTTCTCCAGCTCATTTTACAGATGAGGAAACTGAGGGAAACATTTAAGTGATTTATCCCAGGACACAAAGTGTTTGAGGCCAGATTTGAACTGAGGAAGGTGTCTTCCTGACTCCAGGCTTGGCATTCTATCTACTGTGCCACCTTGCTGCCCCCAAATAGAGATGAGAGCATTTCTTTTTCCTAACCTCAATTCAGTTCAATAATTTAGCAAACAGTTCGTAAGAAGTATTGGCATTGTTTAAGACATAACCTTAAAACATTGACATAACAAGTATTGACATACATTAAGTATTCAAAGATGAAAAACAGCACAGTGCCTGCCTTCTAGGAACTTACAGTCTTGTCAGGAAGAGAGATATTTATGAAAGTAGTTACAAGAGGTCAAACACAGGGGCACAAAACATCTGAGGAAGTACAGTTCACTTCTAGTAGAAGGGATCAGGGAAGGCAGCACATTGGAGGCAGCATCTGAGTGAGGCCTTGAAGGAGGGAAAGAAAAGAAATAGGAAGAAACGGGAACAAGGGCAAGTCCAGTCCTGATGTGGAAGACTTTGTGGGTGAAAGTCCAAAGGCAGGATTAGAGCTGCTAGTAATCATGTTTGGTGGGAGAATGGAGTTCTCGACAGAAATAAATACTACAAAGGTAGGATGGAACCAGACTGTAGAATCTGAAAGCTTTGTCTGCCTGGCTAAGGAGTTTGTATTTTCCCCTATAAACAACTGGCAGCCATCCAGGGTTTTTGAGAAGGGAAATGCCACAATCAGAACTCTGGGTTCAGTAGATTACTTTTACTGCTTTGTGAAAGATTGATTGGAAGCATAAGAAATTGTAATCAAGGACACCATTTAGGAGGATATGCAAAATAATAAGTGAGAGGCATGAGGATCTAAAATTAGGGTGGTGTAGTATCATTGGAAAGCTGGGGATGGATGCAAGAGATATTTCAGGGATAGAACTGATAACACTTGGTAACTGATTAGAGACAGAGGTGAGAGTGATGTAAAAATGGGTATTCCCTAGACTTGAATTATCTGTAGACAGAGTAGGCCATCAATTGCCTGCCCAATACGATTTTGAAGAGATCACTGCTCCTCAAAATATCTGATTGGCTAATGCTAGAAACTGAATGACTAATCCCACATAATAGTGAATAATTAATAAATTGATGTCAGCCTTCATGTAGGTTTCTAGTGGAGAGTCCCAGGAATCTGTTTCTGTCCATTTGCTATGCAACATTTTAAACAATGACTTGAATGAAGGCAGAAAGAGAATACCTATCATATCTGTAAATAACAGCAAGATGGGAGGGATAGCCAACACACTGAATTATATTGTTAGTAGCTCCAGAAGATCTTGATGGGCTGGAACAATGAACTAAATTTATTTATAAGAAATTGAATAAAGAGAAATATCTCTTGAGTTTAAAAAAAATTGACTTTATAAGATAGGGAAAGCGTGGCTAGGTAAGAGGTTAAAGGTTCATTAATTTGAGTCTTTAAAATAGAAATTAAGATTAGACCAGATATTCTCAAAGAACTCTTCCAGCTATAAAGTCTGGAAAGTTTTAAGTAGACTTTAAGAACAATATGAGTTAACAAGATGTTAGGTAAATAATGGCAATGTGTCATAGTGGATGGAGGGCTAGTCTTGGAATCAAGGGGAAGTCACTCAGCCTCTCAGTACCCCCAAGCAACTAACTCTCTAAGACTCTAAATTACATAGGAGCTGCATTGGCAAAGGGAGTTTCCGCACTGATTTTCCCTACTCAAGTGAAACAAAGAGACTATCATTTAAGTTATGTTAAAGATGACATAGTGCCCAGGATGAGAGAGCTAAGATTCCTGCAATACTCTATCCCCAATGAAGGTCACTGAGGCAGGCACTGTAGAGCACTTAGAGCTTGGTCAGGCACCAAACATGCCATGGTCATCTACTGCATCCTAGACCATTGCCAATAGTCTTGATCCTTGTCTTACCAATGGACTTGGATGACTCTGAAAGAGAGAGTGGGGCTGACGACTTTGTGCAGCTCTGCCTCATTTAAATTCAATTCATTCTCAAATCAAGACATCACCCTGTGATGTCCTTGGTCCTCTTCGAAAATAAAGGACGAACAGCAGCCCTGACCAGACTTATTTCTGGATTATGACATTCACTTCAGGGTTATGTGTTTTAGGAAGGATGTTGATATTCTCTTTCACTTGAACTCTAAATGCCGTTTCTCCCCTTAGCACATTCTCCTCTGCCTTACCCATAAACCGTCTGATTCTTTGAATCTTTATTTGCCAAGTTTTGTACAAGTAACACCTCCTCTATAAAGCCTTCCCTCATTGCCCAAATTACTATTGCTTCATTCTCTATCAAATTCTTATCTATTTGCATATGGATGTACATTTTGTAGACCCTTCCCCATAAGCAGAATGTAAGCTTCCTGAGGGCAGGGACTATTTCATTTGTATCCCCAAAGCCTAATATAGTAGCTTGCATATAGAATGTTCTTAATAAATCTTCATTTGAACTGAATGGAATGGAATTTATAAACTAGAGAATATCAAGAGTTATGAGAAAACACTAAACCTGCAACAAGAATACTTATCAAGTCTTGGCTCCATCATTTATTATCTGTGTGTGGCCAAGACATTTTGTCTCTCTGAGCCTGAGTTTCCTCATTTGTCAAACGAAGATGATAATATTTGTTCCCTACCTTATGAAGGATTTGCAAGAGAAGCTTGCTTTGTAAACTTCAAAGCACATGGTAAATGTGGACTAGGGTTCCCATCATCATCATCATCATCCCATGCTCAGTCACCTCATCTGCAAACATATCTCTTTGCTTGCTTTACCCAGGTTTTTGCTCCTCTACTGCAGGCCTTATGGGCACAGGAGGCTTTCTGTGTTCTCTGCCATGCAGTGTATTGTTACTCTTTTGATTTGCTGCTGTTTGAGCCAGATGCTGTCTGTCTTGTAGCATTTAATCCTTTGAAAGGTTGAGAGATGCAATTTCTGTGAATGATGGTTCTTTATAAGAAGTGAAAATCATGTTATGCTACAGGCCTGTTGTGAAGAGACCATTCCATTTCCATCCCCACAGGGCCTACAATAGAGTGCTTTTGCAGACAGATCTTTTTAGAAAACTAAACTTCACTTTGTGGGAAATGCCAAACAAATCCCAAGTTCAGTCCAAAATCTCTAGGAATCCCACTTATCCAGATGCTGGTATCTCAAATAAAGTCAGTCACAGGAGAAAGGCATCTTAGAGAACATCCAACCCAACCCCCTCCTCATTTGACAGATGAAGAAACTGAGGACCAGAAAGTGGAAACTACTTGCTGTTCAGAAATAAAATGCATCACCCCCATCTTGCCTTAACAACCCAGTAACAGAGAAATCCTAAATCTGAAAAAAAAAAAGATTCTTTCCCTAAAAAAGTTTGTTCAGTGGAATTGAAAAGAAAGATAGTTTCATTTAAAAACACAATAGACACATTATAGAAGAGACCTATTTACAAAAATTTACCTGCAAAACTAATTTCAATATATTGAATCTGATTTTTCCATTGACTTTCATGATTAAATTGGAGATGTAATCCTTTTGAATATTTAGATCATGGTTTAAAATTCACTAAGGCTATATTACTTTATCCCATTTGATCCTAAGAAAAGCCCTACCCATAAAGCAAATACTGAAAGTATCCTTACCCTGATTTTACAGGTGAGGAAACTGAGGCTCAGAGGGGATAAGTGATTCACCAACGGGTACAATCAAGTAAAGAATTAGTTCATTTTGAACCCAGTCTCTTTATATCACCCTGTCTCTCTAAAAACATTGACCCCAAAATGTAAGAAAACAAATCTTACTAAAAAATTCAATAAATATTTTTAAATGATACTCCTAAAGGAAATAGATAAAAAGCAGCCCATGTATCTATGCCTAATTATGGGGTTGTCTAATTCACAACTTTACTCATTCTGCATGTTACAGGGGGAAAGAGCCCTAAAATAGTCAGAGGACCTACATTCAAATACTGCTTCTGTCATTTACTGCTCATGTAACTGGGGCACATGGGGTGCTCAGAGAGCACTAGCACCCCTGGTGTGAGGGCTGCAGAGCTCTTTTCAAAGCTGTTCCACCTTCCTTTGGTGTCCACCTTTCACCCAAATCTCACCTGTGGCTCCAACAAGCTGTAACGTGCGGTAGCCACACTCCTGGCAGAATGGGCAGATGAGAACAATTTGTTCCACTGGCCACAAAGGTGGCTAAAGCACGTGCTGTTGGAGCCCTTGAAGGTGGGTCAGACATCAAAGACACCAAGGTCATCCACTGCATCCAGGGCCATCGATCGACCTTTGTCTTCCACTGGACTTGGATGACTCCGGCAGAGAGATTGAGGCTGACGACAGTTGGGCACTTGTGCCTCATGATGTCATTGGTCCTCTTCTAAACAGAAGACAAAAACAACTCATGTAACCTTGGGTGTGTTGCTCAATTTCTCAGAACCTCATTATCTTTATCTGTACAATGAATAAATTATAAGGTTGATACCAGCTTTCAATATATGAACCTATGAAACCTTGAATAAAGCAAATGAATCGTATTGATGTGATCAAAAGTAATATAATGTCCTCTGGGGAAAAAAATCCAAATATTATAATATCGAAGATAGATGTGAAAGTTCTCTAAGTAGGTGGCATCTGATTTTTTAAAGGTGATTTCAGAAACACAGGATACTAGCATTAGAAGAGGCTCTTTGTGTCATCAAGACCAAACCTTCATTTTACAAATTGGTAAACTGAGGCTCAGGGAAAAGTGCCTTGGATAAGTTCACATGGCGAGTTAAGTGGAAGAGTCTTAATTAAGTAGAACCTAGGTCCCTGAACTTCTAATACAATGTTATTTTATCTTCTACTATGTTATTTGTACAAGTTTTTTCTTTTAGCAATTTAGGGTAGACTTTTGTAAATTACAGTTTTAAATTGTTATTCTTGATCAAAGTGGCTACCATTTGGGTTATCCTATGCATAAAACATTGAATCTATGCTCAGATATATAGATGTAGATGTTATAACCATAGATATAGGTGCTGATTTTTACATATCAATTGGTAACCGCCCATGGTACCAGTTCAAATTTCCACAACTCAGGGAATGACCTAGGAACTCCTCTCCTTGGTTCAGAAATTTCTTGCCATTCCTGTTCCGGCCAGCATCTGCTGCCTTCCCCAGTGTCACTGCTTCCTCAGGAATGTGTCACACTTCTTACAATGAGGTAGCCAGGACCACTACTGGTATGTGTATGGGCTAAGTGACATATTTCTAGTTTTCTTATTAGGCCTAGAACTCCACAGACCCGGCACATAAAAGCACCCTTGCGACCACTATGAAGACCTTCCAATTCCTGACCATCTCAGCCAAGGCCCAGCTCTCCCTCTTGGCTAAGTAAGGGTGGCTGAATTCCATTCATGTCTTCCATTACTCAGGGTGCAGACAGCATGGCTCCCACATGTTCCATACCTCCCATTGAGTCTTTTTTTTTAGGCTAGGGAACAACGCTCACACCCCTTTCCTTTCTGACTGCAGTCATTCTCATGCCATGCTTCCTCTTCCAGGACCAGAATTTACCTGGGTGGAAGCTGGTGGCCACTGCCATCATCCCTGACATGATGCCAAAGGCAGCATCGCCCTAACATTTAGCTATGTTAAACCCAGTAATATGTAACCCAGTGTCAAAGATGCCCATGGCAACAGAGGTCTGGCTTCACTTAGGGGGACATCACTTCTCTTGACTTGATCCCTCACCTGGACTGAGAAATATCTTTACTAAGAAGTCCAATCTCACAATTGTAAGCACTTGTCAAAAAAAATAATAAAAAGAAATTTTATTAAAAGATAAGAAAAAGTCAAAGGGTCACCTTTCAAGTAAGTTATATGCATGAGTCAGAGTCCTAACTATGGTAGATCAAAAAAATTCTGGCTTTGTTTGGGATTTTTTTTTGTTTTGTTTTACATTCTTTTGCAGCAATCTGGTTCCACTCTAAAATTCTATTCCTTACCTTCTTCTTCAGGGGAAGCCCTCAGCCCAACCCCTCTGCCCTCTTCTGGAAAATGCTAGAATCTTCTATGCCCCACAGTGAGCTTGAAACAATCTTGCTGATCAATCCCTGGCATTTCCCAGGCTTTGACATCAGAAATAAGAAACTAGTCACAGATACGTGAGTGAAAGGTGAATCCTCCTTATGTGTCTTTTGTAACTGCTTGTATCACTTATCCATGTGTGGTTACACACTTGAACACACACACACACAACACCCTGTTTGTATCCCTTCCTTAATTCAGACATGTTGGCTGCTACCCTGGTTGTACCCTTCCCTGGTTTCCACTCCAGGTATTTCCTTAACCCTTCAAACTTTCCTTATATACAAAATGCATTGCAAAACTTAAAACATTATATAAATGCTAGCTTCTGTTACCATTATTGTTGTTGTTATTCTCTTGGGTCAGTTGAATTCTGTCAAGAAAATGCCCATCGCTTCAAGTATCACTGGTTGGTTTGACTCCTTTGTGAAAGCTCCTTCAAGTCCCAAGATGGGAATAGTGGACTGGGATACCAATTGAATCTTCCTTGATGTCATATTGCTAGAACCTCCTTCATGACAGATCACTCATTCTTCTTATCTCTCCAGTGGCCTTATTCTGACCAGCTTATGTGTTCAATTGAAACATCTTCTCACAATCATTAAAGAGCTCACCACTCTTTCCAATCAAAACCTCTTGTCCTCTCCTTCTATCCAATTCTTTCCAAATTTGTTCTTGGTCCTCACTGTGGACCTCACACACTTCTGTTTTCTTCTAGTCTATCACTGCTGTTCTGTTCTCACTTCTCTCTATATTTTTGAGAGGGTGGCTCTCACAGCTGAGCAAAGAGGATAGCAAAGGAACTGGCAGTGAAGACAAGAAACCGGCTGTTTTGCTACAGAAACATAAAATATTAACAAATGTCATTCAAAATCAGTCACAAAATATGAATGCAAAGTAGCCAGGGCTGTTTTTACACTTAGCAGGATAACTTAGATGTGTAAAGAGAAAGAAAAGGATGGCCATGCAGGAGAAAACGCACCAGATTCACAAACCACCAAGTTTCAGGGCCAGCCCCTCATCCAGTATCACAGCAGGCTAAGAGACAGCCTTCCTGAGTTGTTCAGAGTCTATTTCCTGGAGTGTGATAGAAAATTCTGGATTTTAAACATGAACAGGCCAATCCTGGCTGAAGGAAGGAAACAACTCCAAAGCAATGAATAGACAAGTTGAGGGACAGATTTACTAAAACATGAGAACTCAGGGGGCCTGAAACTCTGGAAAGCTAATCTTCGTGTTTCATAGTCACACCAACAGAGCTAGAAGGGACGCAAGAGAACATTGAACCCAAATTTCTCATTTTACGTAGGGAAAAAATGAAGCTGCCAGGAATGAAATGACTTGTTAACTTGAACCCAGGACTTCCTGACTCAAAGGTTGGTGTCCTTGCCACTACCCCCACTTGCTGATGACTTCTACCTACATGTCCCCTAGGCATCTCAAATTCAACAAGTCTAAAACTAAACTTATTATCTGTTCTCCTAACCCCATCCCTCTTCTGACCTTCTCAGTTTCTATCAAGGTCACTCAGCCTTCTACTCACCCAGGTTCACAACAACAGAATGACTCTTACCCTTTCATTCTCCCTCACCCCCATGTATTTAATCAATTACCATTCGTCAATTCTACCGGCATAGTACCCCAGTGCTTAGCACAATCTGGCATACAGTAAGCACTTAATGAATACTTTTTCATTAGTTCTTGCATCTCTTTCCTTCTCTCCCCTTATACAGCTAGCCACCAACCTAGTTCAGGCACTTATGACCTCTCACTTTGCCTATAGCTCCCTAATTAATTTTCCTGCCTCCCCTCTCCAACCCATCATTCACATAACTGCCAAATTGAGTGACTATGCAATTAGCTCCTTTATTCAAAAAGCTTCAGTGTTGCCCATTGCCTGTAAAATTAAGTGCACACTCCTCTATTTTGACATTTAAAGTCATTCACAATCTCTTTCTGGATTGATTCCTCATTATTTCCCTTTGCTTAATCAATCCATCTATAAGTGTTTATATGATATATACCCAATACAGTGTTAGGTACCAGGGACACAAATATAAAGAATGAATCAATCTCTACAAACAAAGGCTGAATAAATTTGTCAGGGATGGTATAGTAGGGCTGCTAACTATGGTACAGGATGACCTCTGGGATCCCTTCCATCTGTGGGATTCAGGGATCCTCTCCAGCTCTAAGATTCTATAGCATGTTGCTGTTCAGTTGTTTTCAGTTGTGACTGACTCTTCATGACCCTGTTTGGGGTTTTCTTGGCAAAGATATGGTTTGTTACTTCCTTCTCCAGACCATTTCACTTAAGTGACTTGTCCAAGGTCACACAGCTAATAAATGCCTGAAGCCGAATTTGAACTTAGGGAGGGAGATGAGTCTTCCTGACTCTGGGCCCAGCTCTCTACCCAGTGAGCTTCCTACCTGCCCTCCCCTTCCACAATATCTTTTCCCTTTGGGGAAGCTAGATGGCACAGTGAATAGAGCACCAGCCCTGGAGTCAGGAGCACCTGAGTTCAAATCCATCCTAAGACATTTAACACTTACTAGCCATGTGACCTTGGGCAAGTCACTTAACCCCAATTATCCTGCCCTCCCCCTCCAAAAATAAAGCAAAAACAAAAAATCTTTTCCCTTTAAGCCATTTCCCCAGTGGAGAAAACTCAGTGAATGTTCCAGTTTATGTGACAAACTCTTAAAAACCATCTTGTTGAGGGGCCATTAAAGCTGGTCAAGTGAGCTGTGGAAGGTCTAAGTTTCTGAATCATCCTACTTACTGTAGGGTTCTGGTCCAAAGGATCTCCAACCCACTTCCCCGCTACCCAACCCCCTATGACTTGAAGTCAGAAATCTTGAAGTGAAGCAATACCTTCCAGAAGACAGGAAACAATGGAAAATGATCCCATTGCCCTCTCCTGGGAGACACTGAAGGGGTCACTACCTACCTTCCTTCACAGGTGACATGATAAAGAAGTAAAAGAAAAGCTTTAGCAGGGTAACCGATGCACAAAGCCAAAGAAATCCTCGGTGCAAGGCTCTTCTGCCAAAGGTGATGGGAGCCAAGCTGCAAGGGGATAGAAAAGGGAGGAGAGCTGGAAAGAGACTGAAAGCAACGACAGAGGCAGCTTCCTGGAACCATTAGGAGTTTTGATATTGTTTAGTCATTTTAGTTATGTCCAACTCTTCATGACCCCATATGGAGTTTCCTTGGCAAAGACACTGGAGTAGTTTTCCATTTCCTTCTCCAGCTCATTTGACAGATGAGGGAACTGAGGCAAATAAGGTTAAATGACTTGCCCAGGGTCACACAGCTAGTAAGATTTGAACTCAGATTCTCCTGACTCTAGGCCTAGTGCTTTATTCACTGAGCCACCTAGCTCTTCCCTCTGGGCCCTCCAGAAGTTCTTTTTCAAATTCACTTTAGGAACTTCATTATCCTGGATTCTTCTCTGTTTCTCCCCAGAGACCCATTTCCCACTTCCCTTGGGTTACAAGTAGTTCCTGTCTATCTTGGGAGCCTAAATGCTTTGGCCCTTCTTAGAAACGAAGCCTGAGTGTCTCAATATCTTTGTTCCTCTAATTTGGCCTACCCCTCACTAGATACATTGTGGGCCTACAGTGTCAATCAGATAGATCCAGTGCCAAACTAAGAGAAACATGTTATTTGTGGATGAATGATTACAGACATAAAACTGGCTGAGCATTGTGTAGGGGCAATAGAAAAATTATTAGCAACCCCCCTGAGAAAATTGCTACTGATCCAAGAAATGCTTAAGGTTGCCGATTCACAAAGGTTTACGTGTTTTCCAGTGCCATTCTCTCTTCCCAATGGCCTCCCCATCAGACTCTTGTTTTAATGCCCTAACCCCCGACTAAGTACTTTTCATTTTCAGAATTGGGTAGAACATGGAACTTGGCGTAATGATCACAAGATCGGGAACTGGAAGGCTCCTATAAAAGTCATCTAATCCAACTCTGCTTTCTAAGCCAAACTGGACTACTTGTTATTCCCACTACGTGATATTCCCTTCCTCATTTCTGTTCATCTGCACAAGCTGTCCCCCATGCCTAAAATCCTTTCCGTCCTCACCTCTGCCTCTTGGGACCACCATATCAGGCTGTGTGCCACCTATTTCAAGAGGTTTTTCTATGTTTATGTTCTGCCCCTCCCCACTCATTATGTGTCAGAGGCAGGATATGAATTCAGGTCTTTCTGACCCCAAGGCCAACTCACTATCCACTATGCCATGCTGCTATTCCTTGAAATTAAGAATTATTTCATTTTTGTCTTTGTATTCCCAGTATCTGGCACATAGTATGCATTTAACAAACGTCTGTCAGATTGGATTTCATTGAATTCCTTTATTGTTATGAATGAGGACTCAGTTTCCAATCTCAGCTCTGATACTGAGTGGCTGTATGACCATAGGCAGGTCTTTTTTCTGCTCTGAATCAGTTTCCTCATCTAGAAAATGGGCATGATACTATATATTACCTAGCTCACATATGATTGTAAGGAAAGTACTTTGCAAATCATAGAATACTATAGAAATATAAGTTGCTATTATTATGAATTATTATTCACCTCCACAGCAGCTGTCGCTGGTCCCAGAGCTGTTCTGAAATACCCCTAAGTGTTGAGTGAAAGGGTCTTGACTTGAGAAAATTAACTTCAAACCTGACAGCTTGACATCTGGAATTTTCACACATCCTGTGTGTTCCTGCAACAATTTCCCTTACCCTATAATAAAAATCCACGGGCAAAAGTGGCTAACTTGATACTCTGAATGCCTCACTTCATCTTAGCTAGCCTTGTTTCTGGGCGGCTTTTTAAATCCTGGGGAGTGGAGGCAAAATCTGATGCCAAAGTACCCAGAGTCTATTTTTCCATGGAGCCGACTAGATGCACTACCATGGTTAAAATTATCCCTTAACTCTGATTCCTAACTACGCAACCAACCTCTCCAATAGAATAATTCCAAAAACCTTTCTTGATTCCTGCCTTTAATAAAGCACATTTACAGAGTATATGAATTCCAGATTTGATTTAGGACTCTGGGGATGCATATTCCTCTTCTGGAACTTGTATATCCGGTGCTAGCATGAAGGGAAAAAAAAGAGAGTCAGCGAGCTCTGAGCATAACAAGCATGTCTTGTATTTCTTCCATCTTTTACACACTGAGCATGAGGGACAAAGTCGGGCTGATAAACAGCATCTGGTTAAAGTCAGGTAAGTTACACTCAAGGGAAAAGGCCTGAAATCGGCTGCCAACCTCTCTCCTTTCTTAATGTGTTTTTGCAGATGGATAAAAACTGTAGCCAATTAAAGGTTACAATTTTAGGTAATGCTGGGGGTGGGGAGCAAGATATTTTCTTCACTTTTTGTCCCATCGGTTCAGAGCTCTTTCCATTGCTTTTGCTTAATGAAAGGCACATGGGCTTTGGATCACTTCACCCCCAAGTGTGGGGTAGCTATTCAGGGGAAAATCTTCAGCTAAACAGAGTCCAAGAGATGAGTGTGGCCTACAAACAGGAAACTGAAGGCAGCTGACCATACTGAAGGCCCTTTTACAAGTAGAAGGAGGACTGGAGCATTTCTCTCACTCTCTTTCCATTCGACTCCAGATTCCAAACATCTTGGCCCCTTTTAGTCCCTCATTATTACCATTCCAGAAGAGATGATTGTGGAATAAAGAAAAAAGCACAGACCTAGCAGTTAGGAGTCCCAGGGTCTAGTCTTTGCTTTTACCCTATGTGTCTGAGGTATATGAATGTTTGGCCTCATTTTCCTTAGACATAAAATGGAGATGAGAATACTTGCCCTTTCTACCTCAGAGGATTGTTATGAGGATCAAAATAAATCAAGTATGTGAAAGGGCTTTGAAAAATATAGGATTTAGAGTTGGAAGGGGTCTTGGAGATCATCTAATACAACTCCATTTTACGAATGAAGAAACTGGGGCCCAAAAAAGAAAAATAACCGAAGTTATCCAAGTTAGTGTCAGAGCTGAGATTCGATCCTAGTCCTCTGACTTCCAATTCATTACTCTTCCCACGATAGCACAACTGCCTCCAAGAGTGCTATAGAAACATATATACAATGATACTTTTATTTTATTTTATTATTCTAATGTCTCCAAAGTACTAGTCTTATAAAAGTCAGCTTGTAGAAATCCTAATGGAGTTCGACAACATCAACTGGTTCCTTTCTGTGTAACATGTTTATTCTGAATATTTATCTCTGGAGCAATACTCAGCTCTTTCACTCATTCTGGTAAACCTGGTTTATGAATTATCCCCCCCCGAACATCTGCCTTGAGCCATTTTCCATGTAGCCAGAATCACTTTGGAGATTACAAATAGGATTTCACTCGCATCAGCCTTTGATTGGGATAACGATAAGCTATCCATGATCCTATCCAAATAGTGCAGTGTGAAGTGGAAAAACATTACATTTGTGTAAGGGTTGTATAAAAAAAAATCACCCCACCTCATTTTAGTCCTGTTACCTCAACTAGGTGAGAACACATCTCATCAATAAGTAAATCATAGGTCTAAGGACTAAGTGCAAAAAGTCTTTGAAAGCCATTTGACAAAGTGAAATGATGTCAGACAAAAGGTTTGTTCTAACTGACTGAGGGATTTCATTATCCTCCTTGGGTCCTGTATAAAAGCATTGGTCTAGCTAGAAAAGGTTATTCCAGAAATTGAAGTGAACATGGAGTTCTAGCTGAACTCCCCTGAGAAAGAGCTGCCTGGGGTGGAGGGAGGGAGGGGAGGAGAAGCCTCAACTTTCACCTTTTTCTCCCCTTTTCCCTTTGGGGAGAACCTCTTGGCTTTGAAGGATCTGGAAGGTATTGGATCCCCCATCTTCCTATCAATGTCCTAGCCCTGTACACCCAAAAGAGCAGTTGTTCCCATTCTCCCATCAGTGTCCCCATTTCAGTCGGTGACAGGGTCTGTATTGGTATCCAAGGGGATTCACAAGGGGGAAGTTTTTGAGCATCCCATGAATGGGAGAAAAAGGACTCCCAGAATCCAAGAGCTGTGTGGGTCTCTCTCTCTCTCTCTCTCTCTCTCTCTCTCTCTCTCTCTCTC
>NW_027187378.1:40440923-40495193 GCF_028583685.1 Petaurus breviceps papuanus | reverse complement strand
CTCTCTCTCTCTCTCTGTGTCTCTCTCTCTCTTTCTCTCTCCTCCCCCTCTTTCCTTCTCTCCACCTCTCCCTCTCTCTCTCTGTCTCTCTCTCTCTGTCTCTCTCTAGCTCTCTCTCTGTCTCTGTCTCTCTGTCTGTCTCTCTCCTCCCCCTCTTTCCTTCTCTCCCCCTCTCCCTCTCTCTCTCTGTTTCTCTCTCTTTCTCTTCCTCTCTCCATTCTCTCTTTCCCTCCTTCCCTCTTCCCACTCTCCCTTTCTTTACTTGCCCTCCTCTCCTCTCTATAGTATATACATATATATACACACATATACATATAACTTATAAAACAGTATGTAACAGACTTTGGGAAAATCTTTTGTAGTAACTATTCTTCCTATTCCTTTGTCAATATCCCTTTCTAAAAGTTACTTAAGGTTGGCTGACTCAATGAACATCGGCTGATAATCTTGGGGAACGCATACAAATGGGGGCTTGAGGTGATAGCATTATAAAATTGCCCCTGTCTCCTCAGGACTGCTCCTAGAAGCCTGCAAGGCAGATATAGTTGGCCTCATTCTGGAAGAACGAAATAAGAGCTATCACTAAAGTTGAAGTAAAAGGACAATATTTTTTAAGCAACTACTATGTGCCAGGCACTGTGATATAAAAAAGGCAAAAAAAACCCCAGTCCCTGCCCTCAAGGAGCTTACAATCTATTGGGGGAGACAACATGGAAACAGATATGCACAAAGCAAGCTATGTATAGGATAAATGAGAAATAAAGGAGGTAAAGAACTGGAATTAAGAGGGGCTAGGGGCTTCCTGTAGAAAGTGGGATTTCACTTGGAACTTAAAGGAACCCAGGGAAGTCAGTAGTTGGAGTGGAGGAGGGAGACCACTTCAAGCTTAGGGATCAGCCAGAAAAAATGTTCAGAACTGAGAGATGGAGCATTTTGCTCTGGAATGACCAAGAGGTCATTGTCACTGGACTGGAGAGTACATAGTAAGTACATAGTAAGGGAGTAAGGTGTGAGAAGACTAGAAAGGCGGGAGGGGCAAGGTTATGAAGGATTTTGAATGCCAAACAGAGGTTTTGTATTTGCTCCTCGGGGTAATAAGGAGTCACTAGAGTTTATTAAGTAGGTGGGTGATGTGATCAGACCTGTGTTTTAGGGAAACCACTTTAGTGGTTGAATGGAGGACGGATTAGAGTGGGGAGAGACTTGAGGCAGGTGGACCTTTTGCAGTTGTCCAGTCATGAGGTGATGAGGGTTTGCACTAAAGTGAAGGCAATGCCAGAGGAGAGAAGGAGGATCATGTGGAAGAGATGTTGCAAGGGTGAAATGGACAGGCAACAGCTTGGATATGGGAGGTGAGATGTTAAAAGAATGTTTTATTGAGGACTTCTGGCTTTAATCACAGTCATTTATGACCATACCCTGCCTCCAACACAGTGAGCCTTCTCTCATAGCAAAGAAGAAAAGATAGTTAAGTCAAACTGACACATTGATTGCATCTGACAGTAGAACCAGATGGTCTTCAAGAGCTATCGATGTCAAACATTTCACAGCAGCCAATCTTGTGATGCACCTCTCAGATTTAGGAATATTGCCACCAAGTACTGGTCCCAATCCCGTTGCCCCAAGTACTACAGATATACAGTCTATCCCTGGCTCACATTCAAAGCCTTTCCAGATTGCTTGATAGGGTGTTCCAGACCACCTTGGGTGTCTGGATCATCCAGGCCATCTGGGATCTGGAAACTTGGGTATTCTTTAAAAAAATAATTTGACAACTATATTTCAGTTCAATTGGTTTCCTTCACAGTCCTAAGTGTTTTATTTTATACATTTAAGAATAGTATTCTGAGAATAATAGGGTAATGAAGAATCAGAAGAAACTGAAATGACTGAACAACAACAATTCTGAGGTGTCCATTGGCAGTTAATGGGTCAGTAGATAGAACGCTGGGCTTGGAGTCATTAAGACACAATATCTAATCTGGCTTCAGATACTCTCTGGGTGACCCTGGGCAAGTTACTTAACCTTGGTCTTGGTTTTCTCAACTGTAAATGGAGATAATAGGAGCACCTACTTCCCAGAATTGTTGTAAGGATAAAATGAGATAATGTTTGTAAAACACTTACCATAGTGCCTAACACATAGGAAGTGCTCAATAAATGCTTATTCCTTTCCCCCACCTGCCCTACTGCCAAAGGGGTCCATCACACACACACACACACACACACACACACACACACACACACACACACGCACACATGCATACAGGTTAAAAAATCCTTATTCCAGACCTTTCACAACACTGGCATAGCCTGTGAGGTCCCAGAGTCACTTCCTTGATGAGGTATTAAAGTAGGGGGAGATTACAAAAAAAATATAAGATATAGACCTGGCTCTCAAGGACCTTATTTGGGATATCTGGGAGATCAAACTAAAACACATGAGACAATCAATATTGAACTTTGTGGGTCATCAATTTATCAATCAACAGGCATTTATTATTTTTATTAAGTGCCAACTATGTGTCAGGAACTGTGCCAGACCTTGGGGATACAAGGACGAAAAACAAAACAGGCTTTGACTTCAAAGAGCTTTCATTCTCCTGCCATCAATTTGAGCCCATCTCTTCCCCTACAGCAAGAGTTCTTAACCGTTTTGTGTCTTGGACTCCTTTGGCAGTCTAGTGAAGCCTACGGATCCCTCCTCAGAACAATGCTTTTAATACATAAAATAAAATACAAAAGATTCTAAAGGAAGCCTATTATATTTAAATAGTTGTTTATGGACCCCAGGTTATAAACCCTTGCAAAAGCATGGACACATGCATTGGCACCTGGTTCAGAGAACAATTGTTAACCTGATATTGCTTTCTAGTAACTAGAATCCTGATGGGTTTCTGGTGACTGGGGCCACCCTCAATATGGTTAGCTCTCAGGAGGACAGATTCTTGCTATGGGAGCATCCTTTTATATTGGCCTAAAAAGAGAGAAACACATGGTTCTCAACCTTTTTGAGATGCCTTTTCACCCTTTCCCTGTTTGTAGGACAAAACTGCATGCACCATATTAAACCTGGTCCTAGAGTAGGGAGAGAGCTTATATCTATATGTAGTCTCTCTCTTTTCCCAGGAGCTATTAGTGGACATGAAAGTTACAGGATTCATCCATAGTTTCTGAGTACAGAAAAGAGAATAGAGAACCAAGTTTCTTCAGAAGAACATGGCAGAGGCAGATATGTACACACCCACTCAGCTCAGTAGGAAGCTTATGAATGATGTTCCTGAACCGCAATATCTTGTATAGATGATGGGGAATTTAATTCTCCCAGGAAATAGGCTCTCAGGATTTCACCTCTTCATCAGAGAAAAGAATATTCCAAGCAGCTCCATTCCAGAATGTTATCTTAGGAGTGACACCAAGTTTGAAAGCACCCAGGTTTGAGAGTTTGGACCTTCTACAGCAGGGATTCTTAGACTTTTTTTGTACCATGGACCCCTGGCAATCTCATCAGACCTCTTCTTTAAATAATGTTTTAAAATTAATAAAACCAAATATGTAAGATTACAAAGAAAATCAGTTATATTTTAATTCAGTTATCAACATATTTTTAAAAACCCAAGTTCCTGGACTTTCCCTCCCTCTCCACCCCACTCAAGAGAGAGGAGATTTCTTAAGCAATGTTGCTTCTAGGATGAAAGAGAGGGTTGCCCTTGTACTATGGAAAGGCTGCTACAAACTGGGAAACAAGGAGTCCAGGTCTTGCTATACTATTCCTCTAATACTCCAGGGAATGATCTAGATACCACAGGTCCAGGGGAAAAGTGAGTTGCTTGTTCAGCAGCTCCAAATATGATCGCCCCCCAAGGTGAATTTACAGACTATATAAATGCTTTATGTGTTTTTGGTGTCTGTTTATGGGCTCTTATCAGTCTTTTAAATGCTTTGTGTATTTTCTGTATGTGTTTATGAGTTCTTTTGAGTGTTTTGTATCTCCTATGTAGGGTAAAATAAAATCTGTCCTACCCGGTATGCATGTATTATCTTGAGTGCTTATACAGCATCTGGAAACCCACCCCACACCCCTTCTCTTTCCCACATTTGGAGAAACCTAGATATGAACTATTACATAAGCAATATAGAAAGATTTTCTTGTAGAAATCTCCCAGAGGAAGCAATGAATCAAAAACAAAAATATTAACCACTTGGGGAAGATCTTCAAGATGTATCCAGTTGACCCAAGTTTCACCAAAGCCCTGGTTTGGCCCCTTGGAGTAGAAGGGATCATCGGAGTCAGGAAAATCAACTAGAAGACTGCTAAAGTAATTAAATTATGAGATCATCAGGACCTGAATTAGGGTAGTGGTGGTGGATATAAAAAGGTAAGGATGAATTCAAGAGGAATTTTGAAGGAACAATTGACTTGGTGACAAACTGGATGGAGAGGATAAAGGAAAGGGCAAAGTACTAACTCAGAGTTGGAAGGGACATCAGAGGTAATCTGATTTGACCCATACTGGGATAAAAATCCTCTCTACAACATTCCCAACAACCAGTCGTCCAACCTTACCTTGATGACTTCCAGTGATAAAGAACTCCCTACTTTCCAAAGCATTCCATTCTATTTGAGGAGAACTCTGTTTGGAGGCTTTTCTTTCCACCTACTGAACCTAGTTCTCCTTAATTTCCTTTGGGAGCATGTAGAACAAGCCTAATCCTCCTCTACACAGCAGCTCTTCACATCCTTGAAGAGACAGTGACCTAACATCTATCCTCTCTCCTCTCCTCTAAGCTAAATATTCCCAATCTATCCTTCGACCAATTCCAGTCTGACATCACATTTTGTCTCTTCACCCTTTTATTCCCCTCTGGATTCATTTGAGTTGTCATTGTCCAACCCATAATGTTATAACTAAAATGTAGACTGGACACAATTTCCTGGAAGTAGATGGACCATCTTTCCTTCTGGTCACTATATTTCTATTAATGCAGCCTAAATTAGTATTAATTTTTTTGGCCACCAAATCAATTTGTTGACTCTTATTGAATTTTTGATCAACCCAAAGTCCCAGGACTTTCTTTTTCACACAAACTATTATAGTATTCTCCTTTCCCCATTCTGTGTGCATATATGTGATTTTTAAAATTCAAATGGAGGATTTTATGACCATCACAGATAAATTGGAAGTATGATCCAGAGGGCCAGACTTAGAGTAAAAAAGGCATGGATTCAAATTCTGCCTGTAATACATCCTAATTTTTTTACTTTAGGCAGCCTATTTAGCCTCTTAGTGCTATGGGCAGCTCTCTAAGACTGCAAGTCACAGAGTAACTGCCATTTGCATTAGTGAAGGGAGATTCTGCAATGGGAATTCTCCACACTATTGACAGCATAGGACAATAAAGGAATGCTTAAATATCTTCTTTATTCATGTGGAAATTACATGAGTGACATGGAAATGCAGTAAAAAAAAAGTAGAGTGAAATTTTTTTAGCATGACTCCTTTCTCAAAATGATAAGAAATGTGTCAAATATATAGTAATTAAAATTGCAATAAAAGATGGAAAGTTGGGAAACTTTCCCAAACTTTACATAATATAAAGCTTTCTGGGATAACACTCAGTATTCTACTCATGCCCATTAGTGCCCAGCTAACTCAATCCCATCAGGACTGAATGGATGCATATATCCATTTAGAGCTTTGACTATGCTGATTTCTATTCTATCCTTCTCAGTAGTGAGTCTGTCTGATTCTTCTCCCCTCACCCTTCACATATCTCTTGAAATGGGGAGAATATTGAACTCATCTAGTCATGTGCTGGAGAGGATGGACAATTGTGAAGGTTAGGAAAGAAAAGACCCAGCAGTACAGATCCATGCTGTGTGAAGGGAATGGGTTAGGGGATATATAATTACAGTAACTGTCATCTCCCTATAGAGTTTTCATGTGGTAGGGAGGCAACTTCACATGACACCCCCAAAACAAAGCATAACTAAGGTTTCCCCAGTGTTCTGGAAAGAAGGAAACATATCAGTGAATGGCAGTGGGACCAAATGCTATCGATGCTTTATACAAAATTACTTGGAAGAAAAAGGCAAAAGACAAGAAGGTTAAGAGAGAAAGGGTGGGATAAACCCAGTAGATAAATCATCAGTGAACCTTATAAAGAAGGAAAATAATCTTAAAATTTAGAAAAGGTCTTGGGGAGAGAGGAGGAGGAAAGGAGGAGGCAAAAAAATTGGAACTTAAAACTTTACAAAAATGACTGTTGAAAACTATCATTACATGTAATTGGAAAAAAATACCATTAAGGAAAAAAAAAAGGAAAAAATTAGAAAAAGACACAACACAATGAATTTGATGGACAGTGATGGAAAGCAAGTCAGAAAACCTTAGTGAAAAAGAAAGCTGTACAATAAATTCTATGGGACCCCCAGAAACAATGGAACAATAGCTAACAACTCTAGAAAAGTTTAAGAGAAAAATTAAATAGAGGAAAAAAATAAAATAAGAAATCAGAGTTCTCAGGGAAGAGGCCAGGTAATTTATAATATATAATGGACAATTTCTCAAAAATATTAGTGAAGTCTAGAATGACAGCTTTGAAACTTACACACACACACACACACACACACACACACACACACACACACATATATATATATATATATATATATATATATATAGGTGGGGTTTTTTTACCTATCTGGTAAATGAAACAAAATGAATTAGAAAGCCTAAATATTATAATGGAGGAAGAATATTTTTTAAATTTCCTAGGGGCAGCCAGGTGGCACAGTGAGTAGAGCACTGGCCCTGGAGTCAGGAGAACCTGAGTTCAAATGTGGCCTCAGACACTTAACACTTAATAGCTGTGTGACCTTGGGCAAGTCACTTAACCCCAATTGCCCTGCCTTCCCTCCTCCAAAAAAAAATTCCTAGAACTATTAAAAATAGAGGACAAAACAGAAATTAATTAGAATGTATAGATTATGGACAGAGATACCAAACTTATGTAACCAAGAAATATACCGTGTTTCCCTGATAATAAGACACTGTCTTATTATTTTTTTGGACAGAAAAACACCAGAGGGCTTATTTTCAGGGGAGGGCTTATTTTAATGAACATTGACAGCAATTTTAATAAACAGGTAAATGTGAACAAAAAAAAATGTACCTTTATTCAATAAGCAAATCACTGGGGAAGAACAGGATGACGCGCTCACTGCTGCAGCTCTGATTGGATGCAGCTCGGAGTGCGGCGTGCATTTCACAGGGGGGGGGGGGCAGTGCATACAGAGGGTACCGTAATGTAGTGTGTAGTGCAGGGGATCACCTTCACTACAGTAGCAATCTCAATAGGGCTTATTTTCTGGGGAGGGCTTATTTTAGAGGAATCTTACACAGTAAGGGGAGGACTTATTTTCGGGATAGGTCTTATTATTGGGGAAACACGGTAGTAGTTAAATTTCAGAATTTCAGTGTCAAAAAATAAATATTGCAGGTAGCCAAGAGAAAAACCTTTAGTTATCAAGAAAATGAATTTGAATTGCCTATTACCACTCTTCATCTATGAGAAATCAAAAAAGAGATTTGAATATGATATGAATATATTTTGAAAAGCAAAGAAGATCAAAATAATATATCCTACAAAGTTCGACCTAATTATCAACAGGAAAATAATGCATCTTCAATAAAAGGATAGTATTTTAATTATTTCTTCCAAAAAACTTAGAGAAGAGAGTGTTTGACATGAAAATTCTTCAAACTGGATAAATACAAATAAGGTAAACAAATATAGTCAACACAACTAAGCAATGAAATAAATCCTGTCATGTTTCTGGGACAAGACAGGGCTATTGTTTAAAAAAATGTTTTTTTCACTCTGGTTGAAGTCCAAGGAGAGGATAAAGCAGTAACATCCAAGGTCAAAGGGATCAAAGAAACTAAAGACTGAAGAGAATTAAGAGTTAGAAGAAAGGAAGGAGAAATAGTAGAGTTAATATTCTATGGATTAAAGCCCAAATTCCTTCCTAAGAGAAAAGACTTAGACTGTGAGACTTTCTCCATCTAAAAATGCCTACTGTGAAGGGTTCCAAACCTCCTTTGTAAAAACTTCAGCCAAATGACTAATCATCAGCAAGGACTGAATTTTTGAGCCATAGGGAACAGACTACAAATCCAGAAATGTCCACCAGTCTTCATCTGTCTGTCTATTAGCGTTTGGCAGAAGTCCTACCTGGTTTAGACTCTAGAGCTGGCTGCTGTTTTTTGTCTTTCAGACTTGCCCACCTACTTTAAACAATATGTAAAATGTAGCTGCAGGGCTTTTGGAGACCTTATCCCAACTCCTACTAACACAGATAAGTAGTGTTCCCAGAGTAAAGTTAGAAACCTAAGTCCATCAAATAACTGGGCAATCATGCAATCAACTTGTACAAAATGTGGGACCCCAATTCTGGCATGGTAGAATATCTTTTTGATTAGCATACCCTTGGAGACAGTGACAGATTGAGTTAAGCTTCAATCTAGTTTCCTCCCACAACTGTAAATATGACTCCTACTGTCTTACAATGCATGAAAATTTTGGTTATCTGGCCTTTTCATAATCTGTACCAAAAAACTACAATCATTTACATCCCAATACAACCCAATGTCTTGGTACTGATGGAGGGGAAACACCCTAAGGGTTTGAGGTGTCTTTCTAATGCTATTAGTTTAAGCCCCCATTCCAGAGCGTTCTCCCCAATATTAATTTCCAGTGATTAGAGCTTGCGGTATCATTTAACCAGTTAATATCAATTAGCTTTAACAATGGGATATCTATTAAGAAGATAAAACAAGAACAGAAGTAAAAACATTTCTAACCAATACCTGTGGGCACACTATCCTACACCACCTGGGTTCTGAGGAAGAAGGGGTTCAAATTTAAAGTAGCTGCTAAAATGCATTCACCTCAACAAAGTTCACTTTCTATTGTGGCATAGCTTCCTGTTGAAATCTGCCTTGGATCCATTGCTATGCTGATTTGTGGAATAACTGAGCAAACCAAAATGCAAAGCAGAGACCCTTCGTTTCCCATCATCAATCCCTTCCACAAGCAGGTTGTAGTGAGTGAAAGATGAAATGACTGAGGAAAAAAGGGTTCAATTTTCCAAGCATATAGATTTAGTAAGCAATGCATGGAAACTGAGATTGAGATGAGTTGCCTTGCTCAACTTTAGCACTGGACACCAAATATGGAGGGAGAGAGATTTTTATACACTAAAAACAATCAATCAGATAAGACCAATTAATTAAATTTTTTTAAATTCAATTTATTTATTTATTTTTCTTGCCCTACCTTCAAGGAATATTAAAAATATTTTATTTTTTTTTCAAATTGCATGTAAAAACAATTTTTAACATTTGGGTTTTTTAAATTTTGAGTTCCAAATTCTCTCCCTTCCTCCCTACTCCTTCCCTGAAATGATATCAATTTAACATACGTTATACATGTGTAATCATGAAAAACATACTTATATATTAGTCAAGTTGTAAAAAAAAAAAACACATACAAAAAAAAACATGAAAAAATAAAGAAAGTGAAAAATAGTGGGGTTCAATCTGCATTCAGACTCCATCAGTTCTTTCTTTGGAGGTAGATAGCATTTTTCATCAGGAATCCTTTGGAATTGTCTTGGATCATTGTATTGCCCCTGGATATCATCTCTTGGACATTCTGGAATAGGCTTCATTCTCAGGACAGCTCTGAAAGGGGTTCTATTTCTTTGGTTCTAAATCATTTGTAGAGGTTTCTAAATAATTCTGCTAGTAATAAGACAATACGATTTAGTACAATCTCTTAAATTTGGTTCTCTAAACCTGAAACTTCATAGAATTTCAGGTTTTTTTATATACTACTTGCTATTCCTCTCTTTACCTAAACCCTGTACCTGATATAAGAATCTTTTAAAAATTTGTGAGTCTAACTATAAAATGAACGCTTCCATCTTTTATTTTTAAAATGGGAAAATAATCTCAAGCAATTTTAAATGTAAATTCTTAATCCAATTTTGAGAACTTATTACTAAAACATACTCAAAGCCTGAGTTTCCATACTAGACACATTAGGAAGCCAAATATATACATATGTATATAGTTCTTAGAGAAAACAGTCTAATCCTGTTGCTTTCCCAAAACTTACAATTCCATTGAATCAAAAAACTTTTACATCTTAGTCTTATTGCTTTGTCTGATTCCAGAACTGAATCTCCACTTACCAGTTCATTACATTTATTACTTATTTATTGCTTTTTTGCAGGGGGGGAAGGCAGGGCAATTGGGATTAAGTGACTTGCCCAAGGTCACATGGCTAGTAAGTGTTAAGTGTCTGAGGCCAGATTTGAACTCAGGTCCTCCTAACTCCAGGGCCAGTGCTCTATTCACTGTGCCACTTAGCCACCCCAATTTCATTACATTTATAGGGACAACCTTGAACAAGAAGGAATCTTTGAAAGATTTAGATCCTTTTCAGTGTTGCAACATCTTTTGTCTGACATTTAAAATCATTATCTAAAGATATTTCTTACAGTAGCAAAATACAAATCCACCACAGACTAAACCATTCCCTTTTCCTCTCTTACCCAGCATTCCCACTTTCTTTCTAACAAATGGCAGATCAGTGTGACTAAATGGTCAATAACACTCTCAAGGGGGAATTCACCAACACATGGGGCAGAAGAAAGAAAGAAATTAGAAATCACAGAATCTAGAATTGAAAAGTGACCTTAAAGTCATCTAATATCAGCCCCCTCAATTTCTAGATAAGGAAATATAGTCCTACAGAGACTTTATGGTAACAAGGTAGTTAGTTTCAGAACCAGTACTAGAGCCCAGTTCTCCTAACACTCAGCATAATATTCTTACCATTATACCACAGTGCCTTCTGAAAAACACTTGTTACTAGCTAACTCATAACATCTATTAGACATGGTGAAAGATCCTCTCCTGATTGTTTGTTTACTCTGTTTTGGGGAGGGGAGAAAAGAGAGGAAGAATAATTATAAGCCTCCCTTTTCTCTAAATGAACTGTCATTTTCTTTTCAAGTGCATCGTAGACCAAACAAAAATGTTTTGCATCTTGAACTGATCTCTTTCTGTTTAAATGGAGTCACCACACCAGCATCTTATTTCACTATTTTAGAGTGGTGCCTCTAGGAAATAGGTTGTAGTTGTCTGTCTTCCAGAAACCATTTGGATCCAAGGCCCAAATGTTCTTAAGTAACTTGTACTATGATCCTGCTTCTCTTCCGTCAAAGGAAGTCTCCAGTAAGGAAAATTGTACCTTTTAGACTTTATAAATAATTACCTTTCCAGAATTAAAAAATCTAAGAGGTTTTATCTCAGGGTTGCCAGCATAGACTTTGGCTCCAGATTTTCTGATGGTGTTAAAGTTGGAGAAGCGGGTTTCCTACAAAGTTAATTTTGGGAAAGCCTAAGAACTTTATCTTTTAAAAGCACAGAACTTATACAAAGAGCTTTTCACAGAATCATACTTGGCAGGGACCTCAGTACCCATCTAGTCCAAACTGTACCTGAAAAAAGGATCCCTGATACAAAATATTTGACAAGGGATCTTTCAGTCTCTACTTGAAGACCTCCAAAGAAGCCATTTTTAGATGGCTCTCATTATTAGGAAGGGGTTTCCCCCCCAACATCAAGCCTAAAATTTGTCTGTTTGTAACTTCCACCCCTTATCTCAAATTCTCCCCTCTGAAGTCAAAGGAAACAAGTCTAACCCCTTTCCCATATAAAAGTTCTTCAAATTCTTGGAGCTATTTCTCATGTCATCCCCATGTCTCTGGGCAAAACTCCTTCAGTTTCTTCAAATGATTCCTGCCCAGGATGAACCTGAGGATCTTTGCCATTTTGGTTTCCCTCCTTTGGATGTTCTCTAGCTTGCCATTGTAGATATAGTTTGTTGGTGTCATTGTTCAGGCACTTGTGACCCTTTGTGATCCCATTTAGGGTTTTTGTGGCAAACATACTAGAGTGGTTTGCCATTTCCTTCGCCATTTCCTTCTCAGCTCTTTTGACAGATGAGGAAACTGAGGCCAACAGGGTGAAAAGACTTGCCCGGGGTCACATAGCCAATAAATGTCTGAGGCTAGATTTGAACTCAGATCCTCCTGACTCCAGGGTTGATGTTTTATCCACTGCCACCTGGCCACCCAGTTTAGTACCATGGAAAGCCCAGTAGCATTTGCTGTCAGAGGACCTGTTCAAATCCCATCTCTGCCACTCACTTACCTCTCTGTACCTTTCTTTCTTCATTTGCAAAATTGAACTAAATGACCTCTTTGGGCTCCCCACTGGGCCCAAATGGCTCCAGAGGAGAAAGTGAGGCCGGTGACTTTGCATAGCCCTGCCTCACTTAAAGTCAATTCAGTTGCGAGTCATGGCATCACCTTCCTGATGTTATGGTCCTCTTCAAGAACGAAAGGCAGCAACTTGTAGAGACCCAGCTGACCAGTTCCAATTGAACAATACAGCTCCTTCCTTCCTTCTTTCCTTTCTTCCCTCCTGTTCTCCCTCCCTCCCTCCTTTCCTTCCTTCCTTCCAACCTTCCTTTCTTTCTTCCTTCCTTCCTTCCCTCCTTCCTTCTTTCCTTTCTTTCCTCCTGTTCTCCCTTCCTTCCTTCCCTCCTTCCTTCTTTCCTTTCTTCCCTCCTGTTCTTCCTTCCTTCCTTCCTTCCTTCCTTCCTTCCTTCCTTCCCTCCTTCCTCCCTTCTTACCTTCCTTCCTTCTTTCCTTTCTTCCTTCCTTTTCTCTCTCTCTCCTCTTTTCCTTCCTCTCCTCCTTCCTCTCCCTCTGTAATAGGGTATCATACCCTTGGTGCTCTGCCCAAATGATTGTAAATTTTAATGGTGAAACCTCAGCAAGATATCTTAGGGTTTACCTAGATTTCTTTCTTAAGGACCATGCCTTCAACCTAAAGCACTGCCACTCATTGATTGGCCAACAATAGGTTCCATCAGGCTCCACCTGGTCATTGTTTGGGAGGATATGGCCCAGAGTGAATGAAAATAGCAACTATTTATTTCTGTTTTGGCCAGAAACCTTGAAGGTCTTGACTGATTTTTTAACTAGGTAAAAGAGGCCATTCTTTGCCTTGTTTCTTACCTATCCTTAATCACTGAACCTGGGAAAGACTTTTTGAACTTAAAATAACACCAACATCTCCCTTTGCATCTGGGCACATCTCCAGTCATCCTGATCTGTATCTTGCCACTGGGCCCAGATGGCTCCCGAGAAGAAAGTGAGGCTTGTGGCTTTGCACAGCCTTGCTTCACTTAAATCCAATTTGCCTACATGTCATGGCATCACTTCCCTGATGTCATGGTCCTCTTCAAGAATAAAGCATAAACAACAGCAACAATAGTCTCCTATGATCCTTCCTTACCTGTGGCACATAGGACTGAACCTAATTCTCCAAATTTGGTCTGACTAGGGCAGAATACCGAGGGCATCTCATGTCCCTATTCCTACAAGCTATGCCTCTCTTAATGTAGTCCAAGATCACATTAGCCTCCTTTTTTTTGCGTTTTTTGGAGGGGCAGTTGGGGTTAAGTGACTTGCCCAAGGTCACACAGCTAGTTTTTTTTGTGTGTGTTAAGTGTCTGAGGCTGGATTTTAACTCAGGTCCTTCTAACTCCAGGGCTGGTGCTCTATTCACTGTACCACCTAGCCGCCCCCTAGCCTCCTTTTTTTTTTCTTTTTAGCTACCATACCACATTATTGACTCATTATTGTTCATTCCTTCCCCCCAACTGAGCTTGCAGTTTGCTAAGACATCACAGCCTTTTCAGATTAATCTCGAAACATGCTTCTGCATTTGAAAAATCAAGTTTTTTGAACCCAAGTATGTTAATTTATATTTATCCCTATTAAATTAACCTCTTTTAAATTGAGCCCAATTTCTCAGCCCATCATGATATTTTAGGTTGCTGATTTTGCCACCCAGTATGTCGGTTATTTCTCACAGCTTTGTATCATCTTCCAAGTTTGTTAAGCACACTATTGTCTATGTCTTTATCCAAGGGATTGTTAAATATGTTACACAGCAGGGTAACAGATGGAATCTGGAGCTTTAGTTGCTACAAATCAAGATTTCAGTAGTGACTACAAGAAGAAGGCTTTCCTTATTCTCCTTCTTGGCTTTCCTCCATTGGTTTATTGAAAGCTTCAGATCTGCTGACATAGGCTGCTGCATGACCTATAGTTGGAAAGGAACAGTATTCACCAGCCTATACTACTTTGATATTAATGCAGCATTGCCATTTCCATTAAAATGGCTGCTGACCCAAAGGATAATGGAAAGATATATATATATGGAAAGACGATCTGGACTCAATATGCTATAAGGTCCCTTCTGCCTTTAAATTCTGGGATTCTGTGATCCAATGCTATAACTAAGGCAGGGCCACTGGGGATTTCATCCATTTCCCCCCACCCACCCCACAATCTACTACAAGGTTAGGAGCAGCAGGATAGACCCCAGGGTGTTTGAAGCAGCAGATGGAGGAGCACACAGATTGTTGTAGAGGCTGAGATGGGGGAAGAGGGTACCCTGGGACCATCACTCAAATGAGTCTGAAACTACTGAATACCTAACAGACTTGCTATAAACTAGCTTATCCTGGTATGCAACAAGTCTTTTTAACCTTGTGAGATACTAGGTGGCACAGTAGATAGTGTTAGACATGGAATTAAGAGGACCTAAATTCAAATCCTGCTTTAGGACACTTACCTGTGTGAACCTGTGCAGGTCTCTTAACCTTTCTCAGCCTCAGATTCTTTATCTGGAAACTAGGCATAATACCACCTACCTCCCTCATCAAGTTGTGAGGATCAAAAGATAACATATGTAAGGTGTTTGGCAAATTTTAAAACGCTGTATAAATGTCTGTACTTTCTTCTAATGAAATATAATCTCCTTAAAGGCAGAGATTATATCAGGTTTGGGGGAGAATTTTTTTTTGATCACTGTATCCCCACAAAACTTAGTATAGTGTTTAATACATAGTAGAAACTTAATAAATGTCCATTTACTTGACTGGAGTTGAATTAATCACTGACAATCACTAGTCAAGAGTTCCTACTTAGCAGACTCTTTTTCTACTTTACCTGTAATAGGGAATAAGGGATGAGAAAAGCGGGTTTCCTTAGTAAGTAGGGGCTTATGTCCCTGGAGACATTCAAGCAGGGGTTGAATCCTCACTTCTCTAGTATGTTTTAAAGGAGGTCCTGTTCAGGTAGGGGCTGGACTAGCCGGTCTCTGAAGTCTTTTTTTTTTCTTTTTGGAGGGGGAAGATATGGCAGTTGGGGTTGTGACTTGCCCAAGGTCACACAGCTAGTTTTTGTGTTAAGTGTCTGAGACCGAATTTGAACTCAGGTCCTCCTGACTCCAGGGCTGGTACTCTATTCACTACACCACCTAGCTGCCCATCCCCCTTTCTACTGTGACTTTACAACTCTCATGATTACAAGTGGGGCTTTCTGTCCCATCTCTCTTTCTCCTTGTTGTCTTCCCATGGAGATGTTGCTCTTCTTATGTGTACTTACAAGTTGTATGATCCTTGAAAAGTCTCCTAACCTCTTGCAGATTCAATTTCCTCATCTGTAAAATGGGACTAATAATAGCAACTACCTCATAGGATTGTCATGAGGGCCAAATGAGACAACATATATAAAACACTTTGCAAATCATGAAGTCCTATAAAAATGGTAACTATTTTAAATCTAAATTTTCTTTCACTGGGGTATGTTTATTAGCTTTATGGGATAAAGAGGCTTTCCTATGGCTTTGTTCATATAATATGGTTACATGACAGAATATTGCATCATCAAAATTTCAGTTCAAGAAAACCCCACAGATTTACAATTATTATTATTAAATTTAAGATGCATCATTTTTTAAAAAAATATTTTATATTTTTTTAAATGATACAAATTTTTTAAAAAATTGCTAAAGGGTTAAAAGAAAGCAGATTTCCAAGGGGGTGCTGAGTAACCTTTTTTTGAAAAGGGGGCAGTAGGCCAAATAAGTTTGATTACTTCTGTAGTAAAGGTTCTAAAAGAAAAACATCAAACGGTCCTGTCAAAAACTGTAATTCATTCCCTTTAACTCAGAAGACTTGTTTTTGCAGTGAAGAGCACCAGAAAGTGGAATAGGGGCTGTGGAAGGTTTCACCAAAGAAGTTCATTAATAAAAGAAGATGGAAGACCATGGATACACATGGTCAAAACACATCACAGGGATCTAAAAATATTAGTCCCTTGATCATATGTGGCATTAAATTTCTCTTAGACAGTTGGCTGGTAAAGTGAATAGAGAGCTGGATTTTAAGTAAGGAAGACTTGAATTCAAATTCTGCCTTAGACACTGAATAACTGTGATTCTGAGTGAGTCAATTAGCCTCTCCCAGCCTTAGTTTCCCCACCTGTAAAATGGAGATAATAGCACCTATCTCAGTGTTGTTGTGTGTATGTAAAGTACTTTGCAAACCTTAAAAAGATATATAAATGCTAGATTTTATTATTGCTTCTGACAAATAGAACCTGAAGGTATCTTATTAGCCTGGAGAAGACTTAGAGGTTGGAACACACATATTACCTATCTTCAACTATTTGAAGTAGGATCACATGGAAAAGTAATTAGACCTGTTCTGCTTGGCCCCAGAAGGCAGAGCTAGAAACAATAGGAAGAAGAAGTCCCAGAGAAACAGATTTAGATCTCATACATGGGAAAAACCCTTCCCAACAATTAATGCTCTCCCAAGGCCATCTCTGGCATTTCCCTACCCTGGAAGTCTTCAAGAGAAGGCTGGCTGGCTGTTCATCAAGGATGCTGGAGAGGGGATTGCTGATCAGCTACAAATGAGATGGACAAGACAGCTCCAAAGATCTTTTCCAGCTCTGAGACTCTGTGAAATCATTCCAAAAATTTTGTGGTCCCATTCCCCCACAGCCATGCAGACTTGGGCCTCCATCTACATTAAGAATTCATTTTTAGCATGCCAGTCTGTAACTGTTGTAACTTGACAGAGTTTAAGTTACTAGAACAGCAACCACATCAAACAGTTGATGACATGACGGCATTAAAAGACTCATACCCCACATGAGAACGCTTTGGCTAATGCAGAAAGTCTGTAAATTGCAAAGTGTATTCTCTACAGGGAGTGAATGGCATGGGATGTTGGCACTGACCATAGAACAGACTTAGAGTGGTTTTACATTTGTGATTGGGCTTGAAGCTGGCAGAATTTATGAGTGTAAAATGGCATCAGCCTCCTTCAATCCAATATTTCTTTCTTTTTAAATGCTCCTAGACTACAAACTCCATAAGAAGTCATAGCTAAGTGTTTTGTCTCCTCAGCCTTGACATGCAGGGGATGCTTAATAAATGTATGTTAAATCAATGAACAAATTCCACAGCACCTGAAAGCAAAGCTGAAATCAGGTTGGAGCAAGGTCTTTGCTCCAGAGGGGAAAATTTAGAAGGCAACAACAATGCTGGCCTGGCCTGGCCTGTGGATACTTTCTCACCTTTCTTTCCTAATCCATTTGGTGACAGCAGAAGAGGGGGTAATTCTCCTTCAGCAGCTTAAAAGTCTCCTGGCAGCAGCCAGGAAGAAACAATTTGAATATTGTGGAAACACAATCAGGATAACCCAGGATCTGGCAGCTTCTACACTGCGGGATCGAAGGGCTTGGAATATGATATTCTGGAGGGCAAAGGAGCTGGGATTAAAACCAAGAATCACCTACCCAGCAAAACTGAGTATCATGTTTCAGGGGAAAATATGGTCATTCAGTGGAATAGAGGACTTTCAAGCATTCTTGCTGAAAAAACCAGAGCTGAACAGAAAATTTGACATTCAGATACAAGAAACAAGAGAAGCATGAGAAGGTAAACAGGGAAAAGGAATCATAAGGAACTTATCAAAGTTGAACTATTAACATTCCTACATGGAAAAACAATAATTGTAACTGATGAAACTTTTCTCAGTAGTTGAAGGGATTAGAAATATATATGTTTTTCTATATATGAGGGTATATGGGCATATGAATACACATGTGAATGTGTGTATATATATTTATAGGTATACATAGATAGAGGGCACAGGACCAATTTAACAGGAAGGAATGATACTTAAAAGGTGAAATTAAGAGGTGAGAGGAATATAATGAGAGGAGATGGGTAGAGACAGATTGGAGTAAATTATCTCATACAGAAGAGGCAAGGGGAAAATGGTTACAATGGAGGGGAAGAATAGGAAGGCAAAAGGGAATGGGTCAACCTTATTCCCATTGAATTTGGCTTGAGGAGGGAGTGTAATACACACTAAATAGGGTATCTCACCCTCCAGGGGGGGAAGGGGATGAGAGGGGGGATGATGGAAGGGAGGGCAGGCTGGGGGGAGGGATGTTGGAAGCACCCACTTTTGAAAATAGACGGGATCAAAGTAGAGAATAGAACAAGTGGGAGGTGGGATAGGAGGGAGGGAAATATAGTCAGTCTTTTACAATATATCTACTATGTTATTGTTTTGCCTTAGCCACACATGTACAACATGTACTGAACTGCGTATATCCCCAGTAAGGGTGGGTGACAAGGAAGGAAGGGAATGAATCTGGAATTGAAAGTTTAAAATCAAATATTCAAATATATATATATATATATATATATATATATATATGTGTGTGCGTGTGTATATGTATTTATATATATACTATTATTAATACCATCTTACATGTAATTGGGAAATAAGATAAACAGGCACTGAGGCATAGAGATCCACTCGAAAAGTAGAAAGGGGTATGGGAGAAAATATGGGAGAGAGCAGATTGGAGGAGGGGATACCCTGTGGGACTGTTATTTTGGGGTGGTGGGTAGGGGAAAAACGGGGAGAAAATTTGTAACTCAAAATCTGGTGGAAATGAATAATGTAAATCAGAAGTTAATAAAGCATTAAAAAAAAGTCTCCTGGCATCTTGCAGTATGATTCCTTTCCATCAATGCTACCCCTTGGCCCAAATGAAGATGTTACCAGTTATGGGTCTACTGACAGAGCATTATGTTCACAATAGGTGCCCAGTAATTTTTGAAAAATGATACTGAGCTTTAAAAAAATATTTAAATAAGTTTTTAGTGATGACTTCTATTTCTTACATCTTCATTTTTATCCCAAGTATCCCTCTCTTCCCCTTCCCAGAGAGTCATTTCATATAACAAATAGCAATTTTTTAGAGAGAGAAAAAATGAGCATAATTGATCGATACATCAAAATTCAAACCTGTGGATCTCCTGTCTCCTTGAAGGGGTGGATTAGAAGTGTCCTCTCATATCTCTTCTTTTGAGTCCTGGTTGATCTTGGTAATTTTGTTCATTCACTTTTGGTTTTTTGGTGCGTAGTTGTTCTTTCTATGTACATTGTTGTGGTTACTCTGTGTATTATTTTCTTGACTCTGCCTTTTTCACTCTGCATTGGTTCAGACAGAGCTTTCCATATTTCTGTGTATTTATCACATATACCATTTCTTACAGATCAGTAAGATTACAAAACATTCTTGTACCATAATTAGTTAACCATTACCCAATTGATGGGCATCTTTGTTTTCAGTTCTTAGTTATCACAAAAAGTGCTGTTATGTACTCCAAAATATATCAGATTATAAGCCCAGTAATGGAAGCTCTGGTTCAAAGAGTATAGACACTTTAGTCACTTTATTTGCATAATTCCAAATTGCTTTCCAAAATGGTTATACCATTTTACAGCCCTATCAACAATGTATTATTGTGCCTATCATTCCATAACCAAAATCTAACTTTGACTATTGACTTTTTGTTATTTTTGCCAATTTATAGAGTGTGCAGTGAAATCTCCAGTTTGTTTTGATTTGCATTTCTTTTATTATTAATGATTTCTACTATTTTTCAAGTGGTTGTTGATAGTTTGCAATTCTTTTTAGAACTATTTGTTCATATTTTTAATCACTTATCTATTGGGGAATGACTATTATAAATATATGTATATATAAATATATACACATATATATGCATATATATGTGTATGTGTGTATATATGTATATCTTGCATACAAACCCTTATCAGAGAAATTTGATATAAAAAATTTTTCCCATTCAACAACTTCCTTTCTTATCTTAGGTTCATTAATTTTGTCTGCGCAGAAGCTTTTCAATTTCTTGTATAACCTAGGCTGGTCTGGGCATGTACAGTTTAATTAAAGGAGATGGACTTAGGGGTCTTTGAGGCATGTTCAGGCTGCCTAGAATGAAGGCCTCTGTCCTCTATTACATTCATCAGTGACACCTCCTCCCACCACCAAAGGAAAGCCTTCTTCCTTTCTCTCTCTTTTCAATCCTTCCCCTCCTCTTCACCCATTCCCCATGGGCTCTTCTCTCACTGAATTGTCATGGGCCACCCGACCCTCATTGCTAGCCCTCATTTTGACCTGGGCCATGATACATTCCTCTCTACCCCCCTGCTCTCCTCCTCTTTCTTTCATGTGCCCTACTTATTTTATTGTAGTCTTACAAAAAATCCTTGATTCACGTGCAGGCAGGGTGTCACCAGGTTCTGTCGATAATGCTCTAGCCTATGTCTTCACTGTGACCTCACCTTCGACCCCTGTTTCCTTTTGTACATTCAGAGAAAAAAAAAGTCTCTTACCAGTTGCTCTCTGTCACTATGTGGCTGTCGCTGTCCTTGGCTCTTGCTTTTATTTGCTCCTCCTGAATTTCAGGCTTTTCAAGAAGCAAATAATCTCGTTGGTTTTTTTCGCTTTCTAAGAATGTTTCAAACACCTTTATTATTGAATGCCCACCTTTACTTCATCTATGGTTAAGTTATTTAATTTATAGTTAAGCTCCGATTTGTAGGATAGTGATCCTGGGCAGTATCCCAAGTTTTATTGCCCTTCAGAACACATCATTCCATTCCTTCCTGCATTTCTGGGTGCAGAACAGTTTTCTGTTATTGGAATTTCCTTTCCTTTGTATTTGAAAGCCTTTCTCCTAGTCATTTGGATGACTTGTTGTTTCTGAATTGAATTGTTTAATTTAACCACTATGTGAATTGGAGTTTGTAACCCTGGATTTTTTTCTAGAGGTGACCTATGAATTCTTCCACTTGTTATTTCATTCTCTGTGTTCAGAAGTTTAAGTAGTTCTCTTATGTTATTTCTTACATTTTGGTATTAAGGGTTTTTATCCCATCATGTTCTTGTAGAAGACCTATGATCCCTCAGATTGTCTCTATACAACTGGTCTTGGAGATCAGTATATTTATTTTACTTGCACAGTGAGCATATTTTCTTTTAATGTTACTGTTTTTTGCTTCTGTTCTAGATTGTTCTTCATTTCTGTTTATTTGCATTACAAATCTATTATTCTCTCTTTTTTTTTCCTTTTGTCTGACTTGCCATCACAGATTCCAGTTTTTCTATTCTGCCCATTATTTTTGCTGTGCAAGTCATAAATTCTGTTCTTGTAATTTTCATTTCACTTTTGAACCATTCCAGAACAGTATAATTGTGGTTCCATGTTCTCACATTCCACAGGGCCTTCTGTCTCATCAAGTGCTGTATCATTTTCCTTTTTCATGAAATATTTTTCATAGATGTCTGAACTCATTTACTAGATTTGGAGGCCATAATTCATTTTGTTATTAGCATTTTCCCTATTTATTTATCTGCTTATGTTTATGGTATTTGAGTTTTCTTCTTCCTGAGATCTTCAGTAATTTCAGTCTTTTCCCTCACTTTCATTTTCTACTTTTTTTTTATTCTGATTATCTCCCCTCTGATGGTGGTTTTCTTGGGGGTCAGATCTCAAAGCATCTCAGCCTCTTTCCACAGTAGACAATTCATAGTTCACCAGCCTAGGTCTCTGCTCCAAGTGATTTGAGGGGGGTAGAAATGAGAGGAGAGAGAAGTGGCCCCATCTGGATCCTGGGCTGTTTCCTTCAGTATAGTGCCACACAACCCTCCACAAATGCATGCAGTATCTTGTCCTGCTCTCTCTGTCACTCAGTTCTGTGGACTGGTACCAATATAGTTCAGAGAGCTACTGTGGCAAGCTATGGGATTGTCTCCCCAGCACTGGCAGTTCAGAGCTTTGCAGCACTGGTGCTACAGGGTTATCTGCCAAAGTGCTGGCTATCTGTCACATCCCCCAGCACACTTATTCTCCTGAAGGTCTTGTCACAGTGCCAGCTGTCCTGGAGCAAACTTTTAAAACCTAGAAGCAAGGTTTCCAGGGTACTGGAAAGAGGGAGATAAGACAAGAATGTGGAGTCAGATTTTATTAAAAACTTATGTTTGGGAACTTCAGGTCTGAGTGTTGGTTTGTTTTGTGGTTTTTTTTAACCTTCTTTTGGATTCTGTGTATACTAGACCTTGTTGACAGATGAAGTTGCTTTATCTTTGGCATATAATTTCTGCTTTGGAGAAGTCTAAAAGGTTGTGGGAATAAGAGAAAATGTCTAGTCTGCCAACTTGTTGCTCACATGACCCAGCAGTTTGCTCTAAGACTTTCATAAATGGAGACATTGTTCAGTTATCCCGTAAAAACATTTTCAGCTTGTTCTACATGTTTTTGGAGGTCAATGACATATATCTGTGCTACCTTCATCTTTTGAGTAGCAAGTTGAACAAACTGGACATTTTCAGGGCCAGAGAAGCAATTCAGTTCAAGGTAAGAGAAGCAATAGAGTGGTCTGTGCTGCTGGTCCTGTCCTCAAAGAAAATTGTCCTATGGATATGTGAGTTTTGGGGGAGAATAGACACCCTCTAGTTGGAGATAAAACCTTTACCTTCAGCAAAGAACATTTTTAAGAAAGTGAGACAGCATCCCATGAAGGCAAAAAAAAAAAAGGAAGGGTTCATTTTCCTATGTTCTGCATAGTCCTTAACTTCCCTAGTTTTCTCATCTGCAAAACAGTGATAATTATACTTCCTACTTATTAATCAAGAAGTATTTATTGAGTACTTATTGGGTGGTAGGCACTGTACTAAGTACTGAGTATAAAAAGACAAAAGTGAAACAATCTCTCCTCTCAAGGAGCTTATGCTCTAACATATATGAGTATATACAGAATAATATGCAGACGATAGAAAGCATCATGGTATAGTAGAAAGAATCAAATGACCTGACTTTTAGCTCTGGCTCTGCCACTAATTAGTTACCCTCGGCAAATCATTTCCCCTCTCCGTAGCTCAGTTTTTTATTTGCCAAATTGGAACGAAAAGACATACTTCTAACCTCACAGGGCTATCAGGAGGTCAAAGAAACGATTGTACATAGAGTGCTTTGTAAGCCATTAAATATTATATTAAAATCAGTTGTTATTCTTTGGGTTTTTTTTCTTGGATTCAGTACTGGGAATTCCCAATGAAGAAACTCCCTCTACCAAGGCAGATTGGCACCAGCTCTGAAAGCTTTGAGTGTTGCCTAGGGGCACCAAGAAGCTAAGTCACTTGCCCAGCTTTATACAATCTCGTGGTAGGACTTGAATACAGGTGCTCCTGACTACAAGACAGACTCTTTAGCCTCTTTCCCCAGCTGCCTCTCATTCTCATTATTGAGTATTCATTCTCATTATTCCATTCTCCTGAGGACTTACCCTAGCTACTTGGTACAGATGTTGTGAAGCCAGTGTATAACAGCTCTTTGCTCAAAGGGGTTAAGAAAGCCATTCCAGTCATCATGATTCAGAGTTTCTTCCAGAAACCCCTCCTTGAGAAGCAAAGTGGTCTGTGCCTCATAAGCCTGAGGCTGCTGCATCTCCAGACATCTTGGCCCACACCCTGGCAGGTCATTTGAAACCTTTTCCAGATCATGCTGAACTGCTGTCCCCAGGAAACAGGGAAGGGAGGTGGCTGAAAACTTGCTGACATCTGAACCTGCCTCTTTCTTTCTAGGAACATTTTGCTTCGTGACTGCCTTTGCTTTCCATCTAACTAGCAAAGCCATGACCTTCCCCAGCTCAGGCAAAATGGCAACATCTGTTGTGAGCCTCCAGACAGTAACTTACAGCATTTCTGGAAACAGAGTGAGTGAGGCAGCTATCAAGAAGTGGGGAGATGCCTGACTCTGAAGTAAGGGAGTCTAATTTCAAATCCTGGTCCTGTCAATTACTATCTGTGTGACTTTGGGCAATTCACTTTCCTTTTCTGAGCCTCAATTTCCTTCTGGGTTAAATAAATATAAAGCTTCCTCGAAGAGTTGTTGTGGGGACCAAATTCAATAATGGACACATATGTACCTATATTTATATGTATATACATAATAGATACATGTGGATATATAATGGATATATGTATACAATAGATATAAATGATATATAATGGATATCTTGGCTATCCAGACTATATATAGTGGATATGTGATGGATATACCCTATATATACTAGGTTGTTGTTTGTCCTTTGTTCTCTAAGAGGACCATGACATCAGGAAGATGACACCATAAGTTGCAAGTGACTTGATTTAAATGAGGGAGGGTTTTGCAAGGTCACCAGCCTCACTTTTTCCTCTGGAGTGACCTGGGTCCAGGGGCAAGATATAGATCAGGATGACTGGAGATAGCCCCCATGTAATTGGTATATATATATATATATAAATAAATTTTTTTCTTATTAGACATAGTTCATTGGTATAGGGAGGCAGCCAGATGGCTCAATGGATAGAGTGCTGGACCTGGAGTGAGGAAGACCTGAACTCAAATCCAGTTTTGGATGTGTGACCCTGGGCAAGTCACTTACCCTCTGTTTACCTTAATACACTGAAGAAGGAAGTGGCAAACAAATCCAGTTTCTTTGCCAAGAAAACCCCATGGACAGTATTGGCATGCTATGGTCCAAGGGATCAGGAAGAGCTGAACATTCTGAACAACAAATGGTATATGCAACAACTCAATGAGGAATCTCTTGCTATCAAAGCAGATTGACAGATGTTTTTCAACTTAGAGTCTTTGAGACTTACCTGAGGCCCTATGTCCTTAGCTGTGTTAATGGGGTATAAGATCTTCCCTGCCCATTGATAGGCCTCATGTGGAGCCCATTAAGGGAAGCTTGCTTAGAGGAGCCTTGCTTGTAGGAAGGCTTTCACACCTTTTGCTAATTTCTAATTAGGCCCTGAGTCAGGAGGGCTGTGATGCCTTCTGGCTCTGAGAAGTACATATATACTCTGAGTTGGTATTTTGCTTTGGGGGCTTGCTTATGAAAAGGACCTTGTGATTCCCTGTTCGAGATTCTGAGTGGCTGTATGTTCAGAGCTCCCTGACTGCTCAGATGTAAAGGCTTTCTCAATCCAGGGAAGTATGTAAAGTGTATAGCAATATTGCTTTGATTCAGGCAGTTAGAGCCCTGTCTGTTGATCTTTATTTCTCTACTTATGTTTTCTCTGAAGTTTAGGGTGCTGACTTTTCCCCTGAACTAGTAAATGTAATTTTAAAAGATTGTTGACTCCTTAAACAGCTATCTTTCCTAGAAAAGCAGATCTAAGAATCTGCTAGCAGCTATCCTGGGTATGCCGGTGTGGTTGCCATTACAAGCTGATATGCCCGGGGTCATATAGCTGATATATACCAAAAGCAGACCTTGAATCTAGACTGTCCTGACTCCCCGGCCACCTCTCTATCCAATATAGCACTTTGTCTCTTTGTGGATCCATGGTGCAATAGAAATATCAGTTTTAATTACTGTTGTTATAAAGTTCCTAACCTTCAGAATCCCACCTGTGAGAGACAAAGAGCTAGCATTGGGCTCTCTCTCAAAGCCTCCAGTCCTAGATTTGGGGTACTCTTTTGTAAAGACAGAGACAGTACAGACAGTTCTTGCCTACATAAGTAGTAAATGGATGCTTCCACAGACCTATTTACGTAATGCGAATTTATCCAGAGAAGTGGGGAAGGAATGGAGGGAGGGAAGCAGGAAGGGGACCGCCTGTGGAGGGAGGCAGCAGGCACACTGCTCAAGGACGTGTGGGGGCCCGGGTCAGAGAAGCAAGCAGCAGGAAGAGGAACACGCAGAGTTGAGGCCACCCACGTGGGCCAGAACCAAGAGGAAGGGGGGTTAGGGTTGGGAGAGACATAAGTGGGGGCCCCACATGGACTCAGACAGGAGAGGAAAGGCGACAGGCAGAGCTGGTGCCGACAAGTGGTACCTGAGCACTGAGAGACACAAGACAGGGACTGAGGGCAGACAGACCCAAGTCAAACCCAAGGGTCCCAACATGGGTGGTGGGCAGAACGGGGCAAAGCCTCCTCTCTCAAAGCGGGAGGTCTCTACCAAGGCACCCCCCCCACCCTCACCCCCAGTCTGGTGGTTTCGATGGGTGTTTCTCTTAATGTCAGTCCTGCTCTTACTTAAAGGGTTTTTTGTTTGCTTTGTTTTGTTTTGCTGACTGGGGAGAGAAGACACTGTGGGAGACTTTCTGAAAGCCTACCGAGGGCAGGAGAGGACAGAAAGCAGAGTATTGTATAGTAAAGTTAATAGGTGGTTTAGGAGGTTTTTTGTTTGTTTGGTTGGTTGGTTGGTTTTTGTTGTTTGGGGGTATGGGGTTTGTTTGTTTTGAATGTAGATTTCTTTCAAAAATTTGCATCAGTCTCTGGAGAACAGTCTGGATTACAAAACTGTATCTCTAATGGGGTTATCAGGGCTTTGTGCCAGGGTGGGAAATCCCACCTTCTATAGGAAGCCTTTCTAAATCCTTAATTCCACTTGTTTAGTCATGTCGGACTCTTTGAGACCCCAGTTGGGGGTTTCTTGGCAAAAATATTGGAGTGGTTTGCCATTTCCTCCTCCAGCTCATTTTACAGATGAGGACACTGAGGCAAAACAGAGTGCAGTGATTTGACCAGGAATCACACAGCTAGTCAAGTGTCTGGGGCTGGATTTAAATTCCGGAAGCCCTATACTCTATCCACTGTGCCACCTGGCTGCTTTTCCCGATTCCAGTACCTTCCCTCTGTTGATTATTTCTTGTTTAGCCTGTAGAGACCTTGTTTGTAGATAGTTATTTGCCAATTGTCTCCTCGTCCACCCACCCCTCCCACCAACCCACCCTCCCTTGTGAGCTCTTCCAGGGCAGGGACTTTTTGCTTTTCTTTATTTCTCCAGCATTTAGTACATATAGCACTGGTCACAAGGTAAGCACTTAATAAATGTTTATTCACTAACTGACTGGGGGCATCAAATCCCGAGAGGTGAATCTGCTGCTTTCAGTAACTTAGAAACCTCTTAGTGTCCTAGGAAAGGTGTAACTCCCCTCACCATCACCTCCCTAGCTAGTCCTTTAACAGCCTAAAAACTTCGTGGTGTCCCAAGGCCAGCTTCTTTTTCGCCAGCACCCACATTCCAGATGATATCACCCCACCACTTGCCCCAGGTACAAAAATGTCTCTGCAACATGATGTAGTAAAATGAGCGCTGGACTGGAAATCAGTGGGCCTGGTTTCCCATCCTACCTCTACTGATCGTGTGACCTTGGAAAAATAATTTCCCCTCTCTATGATTTAATTTCCTGTCTATAAAATGAGTGTTGGCCTGCTTGATTTCAAAATTCCTCTCCAGCTCTAAATCCTATAAAATAACTTCAGACACCAAGAACTGCCTCCAAGGTTTCATAGACAGTCCCATTTGTGTGTGTGTGTGGTTTTTTTTTTTTTCATCCAGTTGCCTAGGGAAACCTGCACTAGCCGTCACCAGCCAACAACAGAGACTATTCATGCCTTGGGCTGAACAGGAATGCACAGGCATTCATAGACACCCACAATCACACCTGCCAGGATATGGGAGGGAACAGTCCAGCCAAAGGAAGTTGCAAAAACCATCTTGCCTAGCCTCAAAACCAGGGAATGCTTGCATGTAGGCGGTTATCTCCTGGGGTGCTTAGAGAGGCACCCAAGAGGTAGGACCTGCCTCAAAATATCTCCCCCACTGGTCTGCCTCAATGGCTAAAATCATCATGATTAGGGTGACTCTTAAGACTAAGGTCCTTATTCTCCAAATGTCCCTATTAAGATTCAGGTGTTTTGGGGAGAGGTAATTAGGCAAACGAACAAGGGGCTTAAATACAGATGAGGATGGAGATAGCCCTGGCAAAGGCACTAGTGACACTGTGGATAAAGCACTAGCCCTGCAGTCAGTATGACCTGAGTTCAAATTTGGCCTCAGACCCTTACTAGTTATGTGAACCTGGGCATGTCATTTCACCTCTGTTTGCCTCAGTTTCCTCAACTGTGCAATAGAGATAATAATAGCACTTATCTCCTGGGGTTATTGTGAGGATCAAATAAAATGATAATTTTATTTTATAAAATTATATAGTGCCTGGCACCATATAAATGTTAGTTATCATCCTCATCATCGTTTTTCAGTCCCATCCAACTCTTCATGACCCCATTTGGGGTTTTCTTGGCAGAGATACTAGAGTGGTTTGCCATTTCCTTCTCCAGCTCATTTTACAGATAAGGAAACCGAGGCAGACTGTGTCAAGTGACTTGCCCAGGGTCACACAGCTAGTAAGTGTCTGAGGCCAGATTTGAACTTAGGAAGATGACTCTTCCTGACTCCAGGCCTAGAACTCTAACCACTTCTTAGTGTGTGTTGGTGTGTCCATGAGGGGGTGGAAGAGTGGCAAGACTAGGTGGTCAGGGGACACAATCAAGGCACTGAATGTTGGACAAAAAGATGAGGAATGCTGATGACTGAACTCAGGTATTTGAACAAAGACTGTGGGGCAATAGAAAAGTGATGGACCTGGAGAAGGAGGCCTGGGTTTAATTCCTGATTCTGATATTTCCTAGCTATGTCATCATGAGCAAAACACTTAAATTCCCAGATTTTCAGTTTCCTCATCTGGAAAATGAAGATATTGGAAGTGGAGTTGAATTACCTATTCTACAAAGACGTTAAATGAAAAGTGCTGTGCAAATGTGAGCTAGTATTGCTTTAGAAGTTCATGGCTAACCAGTGACAGCCTTTAAAATGTGCTGCCCTAGCCTTCACTGAACTTTCCTGCACTGAGTCCTGGCTGTCTTTATCCACTGATTTGACTGAAGAAGGGAAGGTGGGTGACTGCTCGTTAGCATTTCTTAGCCTATGGTGAAGTATTATCTCTTCATGCTCCCAATACCAATTTCTCTAAATACTTGTTTATGTCTTAGAACCCTGTCAGAGGCTTCTGAGAGGAAATGTTCCCTGATGGAAATGGTTTTTAATTTTGTTTCTTCCTCTCCCTCCTCAACTCAGTGAAATTCTGGGCCTAGCGGCAGAGTATGCCTGCATTTTGTGCCAGGAAGATTCTTGTTCTCCTTGTTTCTCCCCCAACCCCACTGGATCTTCATGAATTCTTCTGTCTCTAGTCAGTGGCCAGTACTTATCTTTTCTATTTGTCAGGTAAATGCTTGCATTGACTGGGGAAGTCTTCATTCACAGAATCTGTATTGCCTCATGTACACATGGCACTCTGGTCCCCTCCAAAGCCAGAAACTGGAGAGTTTCTTTTTTGGAACCATTTTCCCCTGTAGCCGAGGTAGTTTCCACATGTAACACTTTCCATGAAGTCCTTAGACACTTTGAGTTTGGAACCAGAGTTTGGAATGAAAGGCCAATGACATACCATTATTTCCTCTTCCCCAACTTAGTTGAAACAGGGCAATTCAGTCAGTGTAATTTAAAAAGAACCAGTCAATTCCATAATTTTAAAAACAACTGAAAAAAAGAAGTATGGTGAACTGGCTGAATTTTAAATTTTCATTTTTAATTGGTTTTTGTAGTGTTGTATATCTCAACAGTCTAGAATAAATCATGGACTGAATCTATTAACAGTCTTATATTTGGGGTCAAAAAATCAATTGTAACATAGGGCAAGACAGTGGGCAATTCAGGTAAAAAAGACAAAGATTTTAGTGGATTGGTAACTCATTGTAAATCGCTATAACATGGCAATAAAAAAAATAGTAAAAGCATGGTGCCTACAATAGAAAGGGATGATAGTCTCATTGTACTGCCCTGGTCAGACTATGTCCTGTGGTCAGTTTTTAGAAGTAAACACATTTTAGGAAGAACATTGACAACATAGTAAAGTGAAAAGAGCTTTTGAGTTAGAGGACTTTAATGAGTTCAAGATCTTTGAATTTTCCTTTTCTGGAATCTAGTAATTTCATTCTCCCCCATCACCCCATTTCCTCTATTTTTTACTTTCTGACTCCTTCCTCTCTGATGGTGATTTCCCTAGGGGCTAGATCTCAAAATATCTGTTTCCTCCCACACTCAGCAATTTGTTTAGTCATTTTTGAGTTGTTTCCGACTCTTCATGACCCCATTTGGGATTTTCTTGGTGGAGACACTGGAGTAGTTTGCCATTTCCTTCTCCAGCTCATTTTACAGATGAGGAAATTGAGGCAAACAGGGTAAAGTGACTTGCCCAGGGTCACACAGCTAGGAAGTGTCTGAATCCAGATTTTAACTAGGGAAGATGAGTCTTCCTGACTCCAGGCCCAGCACTCTGTCCACTGTACCACCTAGCTGCTACAGTGCTGGTCCTCTGGGGTTAATGTTTGGGTTTCTGAAGTTCTGGAAGATAATGATATGGAGTGTAGGGTTGAGCTCTATTTCAATCCCAGATACATCTTGCCCCTTTCCCTCCATTCCTCTGCAGAAATCTTTTTTTGTTTGTTTGTTTGGAGGAGAGAAGGCAGGGCAATTGGGGTTAAGTGACTTGCCCAAGGTCACACAGCTATTAAGTGTTAAGTGTTTGATGTCTAATTTGAACTCAGGTCCTCCTGACCCCAGGCCCAGTGCTCTATTCACTGTACCACCTAGCTACCCCCTACAGAAATCTTTTGTAGCACAGAATGCTACTGCTATGCTAATGCTACTGTCATTGGCCCAGCAAATGCCTACAACCTAGGACCAAGATCTCCATGGTATTAGAAAGAAAGAGGAGGAACTGATGTGTGGGATTGGGTTTTGTTGCAAGCCCATGTATTTGGCCCTTGGGTTGGCATCAGTGACTGTGGCATGGCATACAGTGAGGGAGGAGGTGTTGAGTGAGCTTAGAGTAGGCAGCAGGTCATCAGGTGATCAAGTTTTTGCCTCCTTTTGCGTTCTGGATATCCAATAGACCATGGAGACTGCTGGAGTTGCTTTGTCTTTTGCACATAATCTCTGTTTTGGAGAGGTCTGAGAGGTCATGGAGAGCAGAGAAAATGTTAGTCCTCTATCTTGTTAATCACATGACCCAGAAGTCTAGCCACAGAGCTTCACCTAAGCATGTGGCAAATTGAAGCCACCCAGGCAACCTAGTGACATTGACAATACCTAACCTCACTCATACATTCCCCCAATGTGTAGAAAGCTATAACAGGGGACAGAAGAGAATCAAATAAAGGATAAATCCACTGTTCTGAATTCATGAAACAATGATAACCAATAATGAAGAGGAGGTAGAACTTTATTTTGCCTATATTTTCTCTGCCGAGCAGAAAGATCTTTGAACTTGGAAAGATTAAAACAAAAAATGACTTAATAGGCAGTTGATAGCTCAGACAACTAAGAGAGGCAGTGTATCCAGGAATAGGGAGGGGATAGTGCCACTGTGCTTGTCCTGATTAATTTAGGTCTGGAGCAACTGTGTTTAATTCTTGGCAACATTTTTCTTTTTTGGAAGGCAATCAGGGGTTAAGTGACTTGCCCAGGGTCACACAGCTAGGGTCTGAGGTCAGATTTGAACTTGGGTCTTCCTGACTCCAGGGCCGGTGTTCTAATCCACTGTGTCATCTAGTTATCCCTTGGTAACATTTTTAAGAAGGATATTGATAAGCTTGAGAGTGAGCAGAAGAGAGCAATGAGGGCAGTTAAGGGTCTTGAATTCATACCCATATGAACACTGGTTAAAAGGACCGGGGAAGTTTTCCTCGGATAATAATAACTAGCATTTATATAGTACTTTAAGGTTTGCAAAGCGTTTTTACAAATACTTAAAACTAAGTATGTACATATATGTATATGTTTGTATATGTATATATGTGTGTGCACATATATAATCACTCCGAGATTATATATATAGATGTGTATAGATATACATATAGATTATACATATATATGTATATAGATATACAAAGACTCCGAGAGGTAGGTGCTATTATTATCTCCATTTTACAGATGAGGAAACTGAGCTATACAGAGGCTAAGAGGCTTGCCCAGCATCCCAGAGCTAGTAAAAGTGTATAAGGCTGGATTGGAACTTGGCTCTTACTGACTTCAAGCCTAGTGCCCTATCCACTGAGCAACCTAGGTGAAAAATACTTATTGGAGAACTTGATTGCTGTGTTCAAGAACTTAAGGGGTTTTTGCAAGGAATGGATGTTAGAATTGGCCTCCTGGACCCCTGCAGACCAAAATAAGAGCCATAAATGAAAACTGGACAGAGGCAAATTAAGGCTTGAAGTAACAAAACATCTTCCTAATAGTTCACTTGCTTCCTAAGTTCTACTGAAGAGCCTCAGAAGGCCATGCTTTCCTCATTACTACAAAACACTACAGAATGTCTAAGTCTTCCAAAAAACCCTGAATAACCCCTCTCAGGGTTTGTGGTAGAGTAGATTCTTGGTCAAGGGCAGGTTGGACTAGGAGGCCTCTAAAATTTCTTCCATCTTTGAGAACCCGTAATTCTGATGGTTCATATCCAGGGTCTTTGCTACGCTGCCTCCCACACCAGCTCTATACAGACTATCTGTGGAATCAGCTACCTTTAGAAACAAAATACCACCTCCTTTGGGGTATCATGCATAAATAGCAGTTACCATTGGCTAAAGCTACTCTGTCAAGAAATAAATAGATGAACTCATAGTACAGATTGAGACATAATTTTTTTAAACATACAGACATCTGTATATACATACATATATACAAGGCAGTTAGGTGGTGCAATGGATAGAATGCCTGGACTAGAGTCAGGAAAATTCCTTTTCCTGAGTTCAAACCTGCCCTCAGAAACTTCCTAGCTGTGTGACCCTGGGTGAGTCACTTAACTCACCTCAGACCTGTAAAATGAACTGGAGAAGGAAATGGCAAACTGCTCCAGTATCTTTGCCATGAAAACCCCAAATGCAGTTGTGAAGAATCAGACATGACTGAAAAATGACTGACCAACAAGATGTATACATTATAGGCATGTATATATATATACGTGCATGTATACATATATACATACATGCACATATGGTTGTGTAAAACAAATTCGTGTGTGTTCACATGTGCACACACGCATACACAGTTGACTCTCATGTCTACAAACACTGAATTAGTGAATATTGAACCATTGGTGCTAGGGGAAATAGAGAATTAGGTTACTGCAAGACTCTGGTCACAATATTTATTTTAGCATTTTCTGGAGCGACCCCACATGCAGATTGGTGAACTTCCTCTTCCTTTTTCTGGATGTACCATTTTGTTGGTACATTGAATTCACGGCCAACAGCATTATAACTTATGCCTGAACAAAGCTTATTTAGCACACATATTTTCTCTGTGAGGTAGGTGACACCCTTCTTGCTCCTAGGAACACTAGATAGCATTTTAGCACTATGTTTGGGGGCCATTTTAAACAGCAAAATCACCAACAAAAACCATAAAAATGTGAAAAAACATGGCACTAAGTAAACTGCAAAAAGGATGTTTCTTCTTTTTTTTTTTGGAGGGAGAAAGATGGGGCATCTGGGGTTAAGTGACTTGCCCAAGGTCACACGGCTAGGAAGTGTTAAGTGTCTGAGGTCATATTTGAACTCAAGTCCTCCTGACTCCAGGGCGGGTGTTCTATTCACTCTGCCACCTAGCCGCCCCAGCAATGTTTCTTTATATTATGAGAGCTGAAGGCAAAAAGCAGAGTATCACCTTATTCTGTCTCAGCTGAACATCTTCGTTGGGCCACTCAATTATTTTGCTACTAGCCACAAGTATTGATTTCAGGGTTACAAATAATTGTTAGCGATTGGGCAAATCTGCAAATATAGAACCTCTGAGTAAGGAAGATCAACTGTATATTTGTTACAAGAGTTTTGTTTTTCTTCCTTTTTCATTAGAAGGGGAAGGGAGAGAAGGTAGATTTTTGTTCATTAAAAAAAGAAGAAATAAGGGGCGGCCAGGTGGCTCAGCGAGTAAGAGCACTGGCTCCAGTGTCGGGACGACCTGGGGATCAAATCCGGGCCCAGATACTCAGCACAACACCCAGAAATAACTGGCCGTGTAACCTTGAGCAAGTTACTTAACCCCGATTGCTTTAAAAAAAAAAAAAAAAGAAGAAGAAATAGATGTTCTCCCAATCCTTTTATTCCAAGGATCCAGCTTCAGAATTTCTCATCAATAAGTGTCCCTTTCATGCCCCACAGCTGTTCAGGTTTACTTTCGATCTCTCCAGGCCCACACTCTTACTCTCATTTCCTCCCACCTACTTCATCACAATGACATCCTGTTTCAGCTGATCATAGGATTTAAGGCTGGAAGGGACCTGAGAGATCATCCGGGACAATTCCCTCATTTTTGCTGAAAAAGAAATTCTTTTTCCTCAAAACAACCCCTTCCAGCATCCTGCCTTCTCCCTCTTCACCTCAGGCATAGATTCCTTCCCTCCTGATTCTATCTTTTGGACTTGAGGCCTCTTATTTGAACCACGATGGATCCCCCAGGGTTGAGAAATATTTAAGATTGAGAAATAGCCCAAAGAACTGTGGTAAGGGAAATAGAGAGGCAGAAAAACACTTCCTAAGTTGGAATTTCATCAAGACACACAGTCATTAAAAAAAAAAAAAAGAATTCCTTTCTACCCCCTTCTAACTACCATTCAATATTTCTTCTTTTTTTCTGCCAAATATTCAAAAATTTCGTCTCCGTGGGCTATTTCCACTTCCTAGTCATCTATTCCTTTCTTAACTTCCTATAATCTGCTTCTGACTCTGCTTAAACTTTTTTTCTTAAAGTGTTGATTTCTGTCTCTCTCTTCTTTGATTCCTTTGGAGCATTAGTCAGTGAGGTGGTATAGTAGATAGAATGTTGGACCTTGGAGTTACGAAGACAAGTTCTAATCCTGCTTCAGACACTCACTAGCCTTGTGAGCCTGGACAAATCATTTAACCTCTGTTTGACTCAGTTACCTTAACTGTAAAATGGGGATAATAAAAGCATCTATTCCCCACCCCCCAGGATTGCTGAGAGGATCAAATGCGATTATATATATATATATATATATATATATATATATATATATATATATGAACTTTAATTTATCACAGTGCTTGGCCCTTCATAAATGCTTCTTTACCCCTCCCCCTCATCCTTCCTTCTGCTTTAATTTCCTAATCCACAAAATGTGATTAGCACCTACCTCATAGTGTAGATCAAATGAAATCACATATGTAAAACACCTGGTAAACCATAAAGCACTATTTAAATATTAGCTGTTATTTCTCACTATTATTTGACGTTAATGACAACCCATTCCTTGATTTTCTTTTCCGCCTTAGTTTCCATGATTTCAATCATTCAATGGCTCTCTGTTGCCCACAAAGTAAAGTTCACTCTTGATCCTGGTGTTCAAAGAACTCCACATCTTGGTACTACTTTGCTTTTTTAGTCTCGTCTCTTAAAATTACCCTCCAAAAATTCTACTATCCAGCTCAACTGTACTTAACACACTATCTTCTATATATGCCCTATATTTTCTGACTCTTCCTTTGATCATGCTATTCTTTATGCTTCAAATGCCTTCCTCCAGCAATACTAAATTTCTTTCCAGTTTTTAAAGCACATCTCAAATGCTACTTCCTCCGGGAAACTTTCTCTGATTTTTCTCATCTATAGAACCTTCACCTGTAGCTCTCTAATATACTTATCCTGTTTTATTCTGCATTTTTGGTTATTTGTAAATATGTCAGATTCTCCATTGGGTTGTACTCCCTGTGAGGATGGGGAGGGTTGCTTATCTAAAATTTTTTTTATCTAGTCTGTGTCTCAGACATGCACTTTCCTGCTTCTCCCTCACCATCCTGATCTCTCATTCTCTACCTCCTTTGCTAAATACTTTATCTACCAATAGTGAGCATCTTATTCAGTCCTTGATTGCACTCACTTATTGTATTAACTGATTTACCCTCATGGCTCCAAAATTATATTTGTCTTCAAGAATCTCACAAAATTTCAGAGTTGGAAGCATCCTCATGGGCCATCTAATCCAATGGTTGAAGTTGCATAGTAGCGTTACCGCTATCATATACCTGACAAAAGGTCATCCATCCTTTGTTTTTGCTTTTATTCTCACAGTAATTCCACTTCTGGATAACTCTAATTTTAGGAAGAATTTACTAACATCAAATCTAAGTTTACATATTTGCAGCTTCCATGCACCCTTGGTTATGCCTTCCAGGATCATATGGAAAAAGATTAATTCCTCTTCCATCGGACAATCTTACAAATACAGGAGGATGACTATTAGGTCCCCCCAAAATATTTTCTCTTCTTTAGGCTAAATGTCTCCACTTCCTTTGACCTCTCTTCATTTGGACTTAAAGCCCTTCACCATTTTGGGAAATGCCACACACATAATAATTCTCCATCTCCCACCTACATGCCTTGCACTTGCTCTCCTCCATACCTAAAATGCCCACCCCTCTCACCTCTGCCTCTTGGAATTCATGGCCTTTCTTCTGCCTCAGCTCAAGCACCATCTTCTACATGAAGTCTTTCCTGGTCTCCCTAGCTACTAATGCTTTTCCTCCCACATCTGCTTTGTATTTGTTTTGTATATTCTGTATATACTTGTATGTGCAATACTAGTGGACTGCTTGATAAGGTACAATCCTTGAAGTATACACAGATATTCTCTGCCAGCTTCCAATGCAACCACATGGCAACTTTGGAGAGTTGGCTTCTGGCTATGAGTGACTCAGAAATTTGCACTGTGTTATGACCAAGAGTTTAATGGGCTGGAACTTGTGATTCAGGAGCTACTGAGATTAAATTAAGTATGCATACAAAAGGGGCAACCCACCTATTTCTCAGTCTCTGTTATGACTGTTAAAAGCAGGATTGCTTAGAGCTAGTCTCAAAAGTCAAGTAGGAAAGGGGCATCAGTTCTGTGTCACATCCAGCCACAACAGTTAATAAGAGCATGGCCACTTTGTGGTCTCTGTAACTTATTCTTCTCAGATATTAAGAAAATTAGTACCCTAAGGTCCAGGAAATGATCCTGTGAATTTGGGAGATCTAAGGGTCTTACCAATAACCAGATTGGATAGCAGAGTCTGCAGGAGCCAATAGTAGTAGCCACAAGATTCAGGAGGTAACCAAACAGCAACCTCAAGATAGATGTACCCAAGGGAAGGGGTATTCAGTATGCTTGCCATCTTGGGGTGGGGAGTTAGGGGAGAGATGGAGAGAAAATTTGTAATTCAAAATCTTGTGGAAATGAATGTTGAAAACTACAAATAAATAAATTTAAAGATGGATGTACCCAAGCAGTGACATTTAGAGCATTGCAAGGTTTAGAAAAATTACAGGGTGACTACTAAAAAGTCTAGCCAGTGGTAGTTAAACCCAGTGAAGAGCCAATACAGCAGCCAAGTGTCCTCTCTGACCCAGCGCAGTGGAGCAACTTGTCCATCTCCAATGTCAAAATCCACATTAAATTTCAAAAGGATTCTTCAGAGAAAGAAAGAGCATCAAGGTCCTGCAGTTCCAAAGCTTTCAGTTGCTGGGACCACATGAGTTCCCTACCAAGTGCCTCACTACAATTGTAAAATTGTACTTAAATTTGTGCCCACTCTTCCCTCCCCCCCCCCAGACTCTGTGTGTTTTTGTGGAACAGTACACCCTAGATTAGAGAGGAACTACTTTATAACTAATGCTCCTAATATGGCATTTGTTAAATGAACAAAAATTTAGTCTAATGTCTGATTATTAAAGGGCAGCATGATGATGGGGGCTCAGGAGCCATATTGCTAGAAACCCTAGTCCAGGGGACTGCAACTAGTCCTTCAGAATTATTCTTAGGACCCTGAGGGGACAATAAGCAGCCACCCTCCAGAGACCTAGCCTGTCAATATAAGTTCAAGTTAGGGAGTGAGTTCAGTTAAGGGAGCTACAGATGCATACATGTTGTCTCCCCTATTAGAATGAATGCCCCTTGAAGACATAGACTGTTTCACTTTAGTCTTATTATTAGAACTTGGCACAGTACCTGGAATATAGTAAGTGCTTAATAAATGTTTATTGAGTAACTGATTTAATCTTGTTCTTTCATCAATAATCCTTTCCTTCAAAGGACTCATGATTCCCCCTCCTTAGTGGGTTTTCCTTTCACTGAAGCAGGTCATGTCTAGTAAATCATCTTCATCATTTGTAATGACCTCACCTACCAAAAAAAAAAAAAAGATTCATCTGATGGTCATTCTCTTGGAGATGAGCCTCTCCTAACTGAACCAGGCTGTTTCTCAAAGAACAGATATATTCCATGGGATCTTATCCATATTTTAAGCCTTTCCAGCTTGGTAAAGCCTGTCAGACATTACATTTCTACAACATAGTCTTCGAGAATGACAAGGTCATGCTATTTGCTGATGAGGCGTCAGAGGAGAACTTACATGAAAGCTCTTTGAGATTGATATATCTTTTCCAATTAAGCAAGTGATTTCCCTGTTTGAAAAAAAAACAATCAAAAATGCCTCAATTTTACAAGTATGCCTAGTACCATCAATGTTAGAAACTTCCAACTACCTAGCCAATTGAGCAAGACTCTGCCCTTTTCTATAAAACTCCTAAAACTCATCTATATCCTAACACAGCCTGATGTATGCAATGATATCAGAAGCAGAGTCCCATGAATCCAAGCCAGAGGCTATAGTGAGACCTGTCCAGGGGACTGCCTGTTGTGGCACCACTATGAATTCTCTTGCCCTAGGATGGCTTGAAGACCATTGAACTTGAAGATCTGGAAATAACCCCTAGTTGTATCTTTTCCCTGACATTCCTGTCCCACTTTAGAGGTATCAATTGCTACAACTGGGAGGAAGAAGATAGTGCTGTCCTAATTTGAGATCAAGTACTACCTTAATTTGGAGGTATCAGCTTCTAACCTATTTGGGGGGACAGAATCTGCTCTTATATATTTCTCTTATTGTCCCTGTATCCCTCTCTGTGTTATCACCCTTGGGTGTCTCAAGGTAAGTCACATTACCTTCCCTTGTGTGAGTTTAAACATGCCTCATAAAAGCCTATTGATTTCAACCACTTATCAATCTAATCCTCATTTTTTTTTGCTTTTTGGAGGGGGGAAGGCAATGCATTTGGAGTTAAGTGACATGCCCAAGGTCCGGCTAGTAATTATTAAGTGTCTGAGGCTAGATTTGAACTCAGGTTCTCTGGGCTCCAGGGCTGGTGCTCTATTCACTACACCACTTAGTCGTCCCAAATCTAATCCTTCTTAAAAGCCCCTTTATGTCTCTGGACAATTGAAACTGACTGGGATGATACTGTTTCCAAAAATGAACTCAACGTTTCCCTAAAAAAAAAACTTCCCTTCCCATATTCCCCGTTTCTGTTCATGGTAGCATCATTAACATTTTCCCGTTTTCATAAATGTGAAATGTTAGAGTGATTCTTTTCCCTCTCGTTTCCTTCACCAATGATATGCAATTAATCATCCAGTTCCATTATCAAGTCTTCCTTCTTGTCAGTACATTTCACTGCCAGACTAATCTTCTTGTATGATAGAGATAGTGAGATATGGTACAGTGGAAGGAACATTGGATTTAGAATCAAAAGATTAGGTCCAAATTTTAGCTACCTATCTATAAAACAACAAAGTCAAACTGGGTGATATCTAAGTTCCCTTCCAAATCAAAATCCTATGGTTCTATGGCCTTTTCATTATATCATTCTGCTTAAGAACCCATAATGGCTCCCTGTGGCTCATGGTGAAGTCAATAAATCTACAAGAAATTATTAAACATTTACTGTGTGCAAGACACTGTGCTAAGTGGTAAGGATACAAAGGCAAAAACAAAAAAAAAAACAATCCTTGCTGACAAGGAACTCGGTCTAATGGGGAAGATTGTCAAGGGTCTAAGTAATGTGGCCCCATATTACCTAAACAAATATTTCCCACTTCTCTTCAATAGGTATTTCCTATTCCAGTTAGAAAGTGGGGAGAGATTCCTCCTTGCATAGACCAACTCTCACTTCCACTCAGGGAGTTCTGCTCACCCTTTCTCCCTCCCCACCCCGAAGGGAATGTTTTCCTCCTCCTCTCTGCCTAACTAAATCTCTCCATTCTCCAAGGTTCAGTTAACATCCTATATCATCTGTGATGCTTTCCCCAATTGTTTCAACCCACTGGGATCACTCTCTTCTTCGGACTTCTGCTATATGTCTTTTCTCTAGTTGTTATATTTGTGCTAGTCTTATCTCTCTAATTACACTGTAAACTCCTTGAAGACAAGAACTCTGTCTTTTACATCTTCTGTGTCTCCTTTAACACCTAGTCCAGGTTTGGCCACATAGTAGGTACTTGGTAAACACTTGCAGATTTGACTTGAGCTGTCTTTATGTCATTGTGGTCCTGGGATTCTCTTTTTCCATCAACAAACAGGTAGGCCAGGACCTTGGGGACGTAGCCTAACTTAGTGGAAAGGGCACTGGACTTGGAGTCAGAAGACCTGAGCTCAAGTTTCTACTGGGACCTTACTCAGAGCCTCTGTTTCCTCATCTGAAAACGGGAATGATAATAATGGTTAGTACTAGCCACTTCACAGAGTTGTTGTGAGGTAAAAAAACTTTTTTCAAGGCTTGATTTAAGTGTCACTATGAGGCAGCCCTATGAGTCAGGGTACACAGAATGCTAGACCCAGAAACAGGAAGACCTGAGTTCAAATTTAGCTAGATACATAACTAGCTGTATGATCCTGGGCAAGTCATTTTTGTTTGCCTGTTTCTTCAATTCTAAAATTAATATAATTACAGTACCTACCTTGTGGGGTTGTCATGAGGGATCAAATCAGATAGCATTTGTAAGAGCGTACAGTGTCTGGCACAGAGTAGGTACTGTATAAATAAATACTTATTCCCTTCTTCCCTCATTGGTTTTAGATTGATACTACTTACCATATTAAGGAAAGAGTCCATTTATTTCTGAGAATTTTGTCATGAGTTTTTCAGCATCTATTGATATAATCATGTGGTTTTCATTATTTTTGCTATTAATGTTACTACCTGCATATCAGTCTGGCCCTTTCTCTTGCTGTGGATCTAGGTTGCCTACTCATGTGCCTTCTACCTACCCAGTTTCTCTTTACACATACAAATACACTATACAAATGCTTATTCCCTTCCCCTTCTCTGCCTCCCACATGAAGCCAATCTACCCAGCTGTTTGTGCTTTCCTGAACTTCTCTCCCCAAATTACCATGATTTGCATATATGACATATTTTTTTATCTAAGTATAGTGGCATTGGATACTCCTTATTAGAATATAAGAATATACTGGAATGGAGTGAAGGGGGTGGAGTCAAGATGGCAGAGTAGAAACAGGACCTCCCGGCTGCTCTGGCTTCCACCTTCCCCAATCCATGTGAAAAGAGGACTCTGAACAAACTTTGGAGCTGCAGAACCCACAAAATGACACAGAGAACTAACCCTACCACTGAGGACAGCCTGGCAGGCCTGCAGGAATTGGCCAGCGCAGCGCTCTGGGAGCCTAGCCCAGTCCCATGCCAAGGCTTCAGCCCCAGGGTGGGCCTGACCAGCCGCCAGCCAGAGGGACTACAGATCAGCAGCAGCTGTGGCCATTTCCAGATTTATCAACTCATAGATGCAAAGGACAAAGTGAGAGGTCAGTGCAGTCTAGACTTTGGGACCCAGTAAGTGGGAATGTGGCTTTTGCCCCCAGGGTGAGAAGCCACTGAGACACTGGCACAGCCAGCCAGTGCCATGTGGCAGCTTCAGCTCCTGGCCTGCAGAGTGTAGGGGGACCAAGCACCAGTCTGAGGGGTAATTGCTCTTGCTTTAACATTCTTGGATCTGGATTGCAGCCTAGGGTGGAGGTCCTGGGGTGTGTGTCCAGCTTGCCAGAGCATGTAGAGACCTCAGAGAGGGCATCCATCTAATACCTCCAGCAGCTGAGAAAACCCCAGCACTTGGGACGAAAGCTCCCCTGTCTGGTGGCAGATTCCTACTGTGGCAAAAAGCCCAGGGGTCAAGTCACTGAGGGGCAACATGACCAGGCAAAGGAAACAAAGCAGAAAGAAGATTCCAACATTAGACTCCTATTTTGGGGATAAAAAGGAGCAAAGCATGGAACAGGAGGAAGACAGTGAAGTCAGAACTCCTGCACCAAAAGCTTCAAAGGAAAATACGAGCTGATTACAGAACATAGAGGACCTTAAGAAGCAGATAAGAGAAGTGGAGGAAAAATTGGGAAGAGAAATGAGAACAATGCAAGAAAATTACAAAATGAGAGTCAACAGCCTGACTGAGGAAAATCAAAAATAGACTAACCCAAATGGCAAAAGAGGCTCAAAAAGGCAATGAGGAGAAGAATGCCTTAAAAAGCCAAATTTGCCAAATGGAAAAAGAATCTCAAAAGCTCACTGAGGAGAATGATTGCTTCAGAATTAGATTGGAGCAAATGGAACCTAATGACTTTATGAGAAACAAAGATACTGTTAAACAGATCCAAACAAATGAAAGACTAGAAGGCAATGTGAAATATCTCATGAGAAAAACCACTGATCTGGAAAATAGATCCAGGAGAGATAATTTAAAAATTATTGGACTACCTGAAAGCCATGATCAAAGTAAGAACCTAGAAATCATCCTCCAGGAAGTTCTCAAAGAAAACTGCACTGATGTTTTAGAACCAGAGGGCAAAATAGAGGTTGAAAGAATCCACCAATCGCCTCCTGAAAAAGATCCCCAAAAGAAAACTCCTAGGAATATTATAGACACCTTGTGGAATTCCCAGGTTAAGGAGAGAATATCACAAGCAGCCAGGAAGAAACAATTTGAATATTGTGGAAACACAATCAGGATAACCCAGGATCTGGCAGCTTCTACACTGAGGGATCGAAGGGCTTGGAATATGATATTCCAGAGGCCAAAGGAGCTGGGATTAAAACCAAGAGTCACCTACCCAGCAAAACTGAGTATCATATTTCAGGGGAAAACATGGTCATTCAGTGGAATAGAGGACTTTCAAGGATTCTTGCTGAAAAAACCAGAGTTGAACAGAAAATTTGACATTCAGATACAAGAAGCAAGAGAAGCATGAGAAGGTAAACAGGGAAAAGAAATCATAAGGAACTTATCAAAGTTGAACTATTAACATTCCTACATGGAAAAACAATAATTGTAACTGATGAAACTTTTCTCAGTAGTTGAAGGGAATATAAATATAAATATATATATATATGAGGGTATATGGGCATATGAATACATATGTGAATTGTGTATATATGTTTACAGGTATACATAGAGGGCACAGGACCAATTTAACATGATACTTAAAAGGTGAAATTAAGAGGTGAGAGAGGAATATAATGAGAGGAGATGGGGAGAGACAGAATGGGGTAAACTATGTCATACAGAAGAGGCAAGGGGAAAATGGTTACAATGGAGGGGAAGAATAGGAAGGCAAAAGGGAATGGGTCAACCTTATTCCCATTGAATTTGGCTTGAGGAGGGAATGAAATACACACTAAATAAGGTATCTCACCCTCCAGGAGAGTAGGGGGGAAGGGGATGAGAGGGGGGATGATGGAAGGGAGGGCAGGCTGGGGGGAGGGATGTTGGAAGCACCCACTTTTGAAAAGGGATGGGATTAAAGTGGAGAATATAACAAGTGGGAGGTGGGATAGGAGGGAGGGAAATATAGTCAGTCTTTTACAATGTATCTACTATGTTATTGTTTTGCATTAGTCACACATGTACAACCTATACTGAACTGCTTATCTTCCCAGTAAGGGTGGGTGACAAGGGAGGAAGGGAATGAATCTGGAATTCAAAGTTTTAAAATCATATATTCAAATATATATACATACTATTATTAATACTATTTTACATGTAATTGGGAAATAAGATACACAGGCACTGGGGCATAGAGATCCACTGGAAAAGTCAGAAGGGGTATGGGAGAAAATATGGGAGAGAGCAGATTGGAGGAGGGGGTATCCTGTGGGACTGCTATTTTGGGGGCGGTGGGTAGGGGAAAAACAGGGAGAAAATTTGTAACTCAAAATCTGGCAGAAATCAGAAATTAAATCAGAAGTTAATAAAGCATTTAAAAATATATACTAGAATATAAGCTCTAAGAAGGCAGGAACTGTCTTATCTAATTTCATTTCTCTACCAAAACTAGGTCATATTACACAGAGTGGGAACCTAATAAATGAATGAATCAGTGATCAGGAGAGAATGAAGGAGATAACACTTATTAAGTAGCAATTCCAAGAATTGTTAAGGTGTAAGGGAACTACCTCAGAGGTCCTTTGTAGTACAAACCATGCCTGAACAAGAAGCCCCTAATTGACAAGTAACTAATAATAGCTAAAATTTATATAGAATCTATTATGGGCCAGGCACTTGGGTATGTGCTTTACAAATATTATCTCATTTGATCCTCCCAACAACCCTGGGAGAGAGGTATTAGTATCCCCATTTTATAGATGAGGAAACTGATGCAAGCAGAGGTGATGTGATTTGCCCAGGGTCACACAGTTAGTTAAGTATCCATGTCCACATTTGAACTTAGATCTTCCTGACTCCCAGCCTAGGGTTCTATCCATTGTGCCACCTAGTGTTTCTCAATAGCAATAGGGTCCAATTTACATTTGAACAAGATGTATACATACATACATATATACATTTGAATAATATACCTCCCCAGGACTTGCTTATCCAACCTTTTCCTTAAGTCTTCCATTGAAGGTAAACTCACCTTACCTGCAGCTCATTCCACTAATGGTTGCCTCTATTAGGAAGTTTTTCCTCACGTTGTACCTAAATCTGTCTTTCTAGAACTCCTACCCATTGTCCCTGCTTCTTCCTTCTAGGAACAACTCTAACCCCTCCTTCACAGGACAGCCCTTCATATACTTAGAGACAGCTATCCTATCCACCAGTAAGTCATCACTCCATCTAGATAAACACTCCCAGATCCTTCAGTTGATCATGATATGGCATGATCTTGAAGCCTTCCACCATGCTGATTGCTCTCCTCTGGATGATTGCCAGCTTGTCAATGTCATTCCTAAAACATGATACCTAAGACTGATCATGATACTCCACATAGGGTGGAATGACATGGGCAGAATACAGCTGGGGTTCCTCAGTGATGAGAAACTCACTACCTTTGGAAGCAATCCATTCCATTTTTTGATAGCCCTACCTGTTAGGGAGGAAGCTAGGGGGCACAGTGGAGAGCATTCATTCATTCATTCATTCCAGCTATCATTAATACTGGAAGGACCAGGTGCAATTGACCAATTGTGTCAATTAATGCTAGAATTTTAAATATTTTTTATAATTTAGTATAATTTATTCTATTTATGCAAATTTGCTTAAATACAAAAAATTGCAAGCAGATATTATAATTTTACTTTGAAATAAAAATTTTTATTCCACTGTCTTTCATATATGCAAATATATTTCTGAAGTCAGGAAGACCTGAATTCAAATCTGGCCTCAGATTTTTACTAGCTGTGTGACCCTGGGCAAGTCACTTAACCCTGTTTGCCTCAGTTTCCTCATTTGTAAAATGCACTGGAGAAGGAAATGGCAAGCCACTCAGTATCTCTACCAAGAAAACCTCAAATGGAATCACAGAAAGTTGGTCACCACTGAAAAACGTGACTGAACAAATTGTTAGGAACCCTTTCCTAATATCAAGCTGAAATCTGTTGCTTTGCAACTCCCATCCATTACTCTCAGTTCTGTCCTTCAAGGCCAAAAACAACAAGTCTAATCCCTTATCCACATGACAGGTCTTCACATACTATCATGATCCCCTTACATCATCTCTTCCCACTAAACATCTCAGTTTCTTCATCCACTTCTCATGTGGCATGGTTTCAAGTCTCTTGACTATTCTAGTCTCCTTCTGATGTATGTGTTCCAACTTGTTAATGTCCTTCCTAGACTGTGTTGCCAAGAGTTAAGAACAGGAATCAAATGTGGTCTAATCAGGCAGGAGTGCAGTAGAACCATTACTTCCTGTGTCCTGAACATGATGATCTTTTAGCATAGACAGATCACATTAGGGTTTTTTGTCTGACATATCACACTATTGCCATATTAGAGGCAGCAGGGCTTAGAAGTTGATCCCGACCCTTTGCCTTCTGCCTTGTGATGTATAAAATCCCTAGCTTTGAAATCAAGTCTGAATTCCAGTTCTTACACTGAGTAACCTTGGGCAAGTTGCTCTATTTCCTCATCTGTAAAGTGAGCAGGTTAGTCTATATGATCTATCATATTCCTTCCAAGTCTAAATCTTTAAGCACTGAACCCTGAATCGAGAAAAGATCTAGGTTCACCCAAATTCCAAAACTTACTAGTTATAAGACCATGGATAAGTCACTTAGCCCCTCTGAGGGGTTTTTTTCTTCATCATCACCATCACCACCGTCATCATCATCATCATCATCATCATCATCTTCTTCTTCTTCATCTTCTCCTCCTTCTCCTTCTTCTTCTAAATGGCATAATGGCATTTGTAATATATACCTCACATAGTTATGAGACTCAAATGAGATAATAAATGCAAGGTACTTTGTAAATCTTAAAGTACTATATAAATGCCAGCTCTTATGATGATGTCAAGCTTCCAGTCCACTAAAACTCCAAGGTCTTTTTCATATGAATTTGTATCTAATTATGACCTTCTCCTCAAACTCATTCTATATTTATACAACTAATTTTTTTAAAACCAAGTATAGGATTTACATTTGCCCTTAAATTTTATATTATTACATTTTTCCCATAGTTCTACTTTGTTGAGATCTTTTGGGATACCAGTTCCTATCATCTAATATATTAAGCTTTCCTCGTAGATTGTATCCTTCACAAGTTTGATAAGAATCATATTTGTGATTTCATCTAAGTCAATGATAAAGATTCTGAACAGAACAAAGCCTGAGACCAAGCCTGGTGTCACTCCATTTGAGACCATACTCAAAGCTGACATTGCTTTATTCATAGGTTCATAGATTTATAGCTGAAAAAGAACTTAGAGTTCATCTAGATCAACCCCCTCATTTTACAGATAAGGAAGCTGAAGTCCAGAGAAAGAAAGCGGCTTGCACAGAGCGACCCGGGTAGTCAGCACCATCCTTTCGGTTCAATTATTAGGCCAGTTCCAAATCCACTTAATTGTTTAGCCTGTTTAGCCTGTATTCCTCCATCTCACCCACAAGGATATTGTGAGAGACTGTCAAATGCCTTGTCAAAATCCAGGAATATCATTTACATTACATCCCCCTGATGTAGCAGTCTGGTAACTGTCAAAAAAAAAAAAAAGAAATAAGATTAATCTGGCATGACTTGTTCTGGGAAGGAAGTCAGTGGGAAATATGAATAAAAAGAATGACAAGGCATTATGAGGTGTTTTGAAGGTAACTGATTGGGCATGGGAAGTCAGTCAGCCAGTCAACAAGTATTTATTATGCAATTATCACATGCCAGGCACTGTGCTAAGTACTAGGAATAGAAATACAAGCAAAAAGAAAAATAATTCCCACCCTCAATGAACTTATATTCTTTATTTAAAAATATTTTTAATTTTCCAAATACATGTAAAAACAATTTTAACATTCATTTTTTAAAAATTTGAGTTCCACAGGGCAGCTAGGTGGTGCAGTGAATAGAGCACCGGCCCTGGAGTCAAGAGGACCTGAGCTCAAATCCAGCCTCAGCCACTTAACACAAAAACTAGCTGTGTGACCTTGGGTAAGTCACTTAACCCCAACTGCCCTCCAAAAAACAAAAAAATAAATCTGAGTTCCAAATTCTCTCCCTCCCTTCTTCCTTTCACTCTTAGTTCCTTGAGAAGTCAAGCAATTTGATATTGATTATACATGTACAGTCACACAAAATGTATTTCCATATTAGCCATGTTGCAAAATAAAACACAGGACGCCCCCCCCCAAAAAAAAGAATGAAAGTTTTTTTTTAAAGTATGCTTTGATCTCCATTGAGATTCCATCCGTTCTTTCTCTGGAGGTGGATTAACATGTTTCATCATAAGTCCTCTGGAATTGTCTTGTATCATTGTGTTGCTGAGAATAGCCAATTTATTCACTGTTTATTCTAGTACAATGTTGCTATTACTGTGTACAATGAGTTCTGGTCCTGCTCACTTCACTTTGCATCAATTGATGTAAGTCCTTCCATGTTTTTTCTGAAAGCATCCTGCTCATCATTTCTTATATCACAATAGTATTCTATCACAATCATGTTCTACAACTTGTGCAGCCTTTCCCCAATTGATGGGGCATCCCATCAGTTTCCAATTCTTTGCCACTGCAGAAAGAACTGCTCTAAATATATTTGTACATATAATTCCTTTTCCTTTTAAAAAAAATCTCTTTGGGATATAGACCGAGTAGCTGGGTCAAAGAACATGCACAATTTTATAGCCCTTTGGGCATAGTTCCAAAATTGTTTTCCAGAATGGTAAAATCAGTTCACAACAAGGAGCTTACATTCTAATGGGAAAGACAACACAAAAAAAGGAAACTGAAAAGGAATGATGGGCACCATGATGGAGAAGTCTAGAAGTGTACAGCTTAATGGGAAACAAAGAGATGCCTGACCTGGGTGTCTTCCTTCAATGAAGGTTCTGGGGAAATTCTTCTACCCTTCAGTTAGAAGGAGGAGCCTCAGGGACAGAGGATGCTTTGGAAGTGTGAGTTCTAGGGCTGAAGTGATCTTCCCAGATGAAAAGTTTTCTATATGGTGATGGAGAAGTTCAGAGGAATACAGCCTGGTGGGAAATGCAGAGATGGCTGGCCTGGATACCCTCCTTAAGTAGATGCTCTGGGAGGATCTCTTCATTCTCCAATCAGAGAGAGAATAAGAGCTAAGAGTTAGTGCAAACCCAGAGGTGAATGGGTTATACTAGTGATAGAAACAAAGTCAGAAAGAGTTGGATTTGGAGAAATGATGACAAGTTCTATTTAGAGATATGGTTGAATTTGAGGTACTGCTTATTAGAACTGTGTGAAAATAAATTTTAAGAGAGAGCCTGGGGGCTTTTCCTATGAGTAAAGTGCTTGGACTTTGCCACACCTACTCTTATTTCCAAGCTGAAATCAGAAGTGTTTGTTTTTCTTCAGTTATTTCAGCCATGTCCAACTCTTTGTGACTCTATTTGGGGTTTTTCTTGGTAAAGATACTGAAGTGGCTTACCATTTCCTTCTCCAGCTCATTATACAGATGAGGAAATTGAGGCAAACAAGATTAAGTGACTTGCCAAGGGTTACACAGCTAGTAAGTATCTAAGGCCACATTTGAACTCAGGTCTCTCTGACTCCAGAAAGACATTTGCACATATGAGAGATAGTAGGATGAAAATTTTTATTTCAAAGTAAAATTTTAATATCAGCTTGCAATTATTTGTATTTAAAGTACATTTGCACAAATAAGAGAAATTATACTAAGTTATTAAAAATTCTAGCATTAATTGACACAATTGGTCACTTGTACCTGATCCTTCTAGTATTAGCGAAAGCTGGAAAGAATGAATGAATAAATAAATATTTAGCGATACTATATGCTAAGAACTGGGAATACAAATTAAAATTTCATGTTACTGAAGCCCAGGGCACTTAAGTGATTTGCTTGGGATCTTATAGGTAGAAAATAGCAGAGCTACTAAATCACTATTGATTAGAGAAAGGCAAATCAAACAACTCTGAGGTACCACATCTCACCAGTCAGATTGGCTAAGATGACAAAACAGGAAAATGACAAATGCTGGAAAGGATGTGGACAAATTGGAACACTAATGCATTGCTGGTAGAGTTGTGAACTGATCCAACATTTCTGGAGAGCAATCTGGAATTATGCCCAAAGGGCCATAAATAATTTCATACCCTTTGACCCAGCAATACCACTTCTAGGGTGGTATCCCAAAGAGATCATAGAAGTGGGAGGAAGACCCATATGAACGAAAATATTTATAGCAGCTCTTTTTGTAGTGGCAAAGAATTAGAAATTAAGGGGGTGCCCATCAATTGGGGAATGGCTGAACAAGTTGTGGTATATGCATGTTATAGAATATTATTGTGCTATAAGAAACGAGGAGCAGATGGACTTCATATTTACCTGGAGAGGCTTATACAAACTTATGCTGAGTGAGAAGAGTAGAATCAAGAGAAATTTGTACACAATTACAGACACAAAGTATGTGTGATGACCAACTTTGATAGACTGGACTCTTCTCAGCAATGCAGGGTTATAAGTCAACCCCAAAAGATTCATGATGGAGAGAGATGTCTACACCCAGAGAAAGAACAGAGTTTGAATGCACATTGAAGCAAACTGCCTGCTATTTTTCTTTTTCTTGCTTGATTTTGTTTCCTCTTTCCCATTGTTCATTCCATCTGATACAATCCTTCTTTATAACCTGACTAATGTGTAATGTGAATGTATTTGCAGATCATATTCTTGATTGTATGCTGCCATGGGGAGGGAGGGAAGGAAGGGAGAGAAAATTTGAAACTCAGGAATTGTGGAACTGAATCTTGTAAACTAAAAGTAAACAAATGAATTAATAAAGACCAAAAATTTTTTTAAAAAAGAAAATAGCAGAGCTAGGATTTGAATCTTCTTTATTAGACCCTGGATAGCACAGTGGACAGAACGTAGGGCCTGGAATTAAGAAGATCTGAGTTCAAATCCAACATCAAACACTTACTTACCAGTTGTGTAATCTTGGAAAATATCTTAACTTTATTTGCATTAATTCTTTCAACAGACCCAGTATTCTTTTTAGAAAGTCCAGTCTCCCAGAAGTCCCAGGGAAATAATAGGGAATACAATGATACAGCATCCTTGGAGTTATGAGATTCCTGGGGAAGAGGCAAGGGAAAAGGGGTAGAAGATCAATTAGCTCTGGAGGAGTGACCTAAGATAAGAGAGGAAGCACAGTCTACTAGACAAAGTTCTAGGTTGGAAATCTGGAACACATGGGTTTGAATCTTATGTCTGACCCCTATTACCTTTGTCACTTTGGGCAAGTCATTTCACTAGGGTTTCCTTATCTATAAACTCCACTACCTCCCTCACTGGGTTGTTGTGAGTCTCAAATGAGAACACGGATATAGAGTGCTTTGCAAAAGTATAAAGTGCTATCTAAATGGCATCTGCCATCTGTCCCCCTCTAAGGGATCAGGGTAAGGACCGTGAATAAGGACTGGGCTGGAAGAAAGAAAGCAAAAGCATAGGAATTCTAATACCATGGCAGTCTCACGGTCCTTCTAGCTCAGCATTTTGTTGGCTCAAAGCAACATGTATAAAATCCAAGGCATATACCATCCTTGTTGACATCCTACCAATCTTAATGGTAACGAACTGCCTTACTTCTCTTTGGGGACTCTGTCACTCAGAAATTTGCTCAAAACCTTTTGGATTCCATCTGTATTGTCTTCTATTTCCTTCTGTATCCTGGGCTACCTTGAGAGATCTTTATGGTCTTGGGCTAACTCAAGCCCTCCAGAAGTTCAAACTATCTACTCCTTGAATTTTATCACACCAGAATCTGCTGCCTAACTTTCTCCAGCAGCCCAAGACACTAAACTTCCTTCTCACTCAGTTGTGGGGACCATTCCAAACCCTTCACACCACCTGATCCATTGAAGCTATTATCAAGGATGGAATCCTGACTGAATAGATCCTGGCAAATACCCAATGCATCTATTCATATTGATCTTACATTCTTAGCTTCTTGGTGTTTCAAATGAGGGTTATGGAAGAGTCACATTTGCTCCCAATTCCTAGATACCATAATAATAGATGCCGTGGGAAAACACAGAGAAGCCTAGGGGTTATCATTGACTCTTCCTTCTCTGTCACCTCCCAAATGCAGTTCGATGCCAAGTCTTGTGGATTCTACCTCCAGGGCATCTCTTGCATCTGGTGTCCCCACCTCCCATTCCTTCCCTCACACAGACCCTCATTGCCACCTGCCTGGTCAATTGCAATAGCCTGAGAAAAGTGCTTCCTGCCTCCTGTCGCAGGGGTCTGGGTAAGTAGGCAAATATAAGAGGGGAGCAAAGGGAAATCCTCATCTAGGTATAATGAGGTCAGGAACCAGGCTGGGTTGGTACTGAGATCTTTGTAGATTGCTGAAATACAAAAGGCTAATATGAATAAGAGGGAAAAAATTGTAGTAGTAGAGATTCAAGACCACATCAGGAGACAAAGTACAGGGATTGCCCAGGAGATCACAATCCAAACATTTGTCTGGCTTAAATGTTGATATAATTCTTAAACTTTTTTTAGTGTTGTGGCCTCCTTTGTGATTCTGGTGAAGCCCCTGGACCTCTCCTCAGAATAACATTTTAAAATGCATAAAATATACACAGTTAGAAAAGGTAACCAAATTATTGAAATATAGTTGTCAAAAAAATTTAAGTTCAGTCACCCTTGATCAAGTCTTATAACCTTTCTGGGCATCTATAAAACTAAGAGGGTTCAGTTAGATGATCTCTAAGGTCTGGTCCAGCTATAATCCTGGATTCTATGTTTCTCCAAAGCATTGGTTCTTCTATGGGAGCTACTGTTATTCCCTGCTCCACCAACCAATCTCACTCCACTGCCATGGTCCACGATTTCTTTCCACTCCTAAGTTAGCCACTGTCATCAGATCATGGGCTGATACTGTCTCCCCCACCTCCAGTCCATTCTTTATTCTTTCTTGCAAATGGATCTAGTCACTTGCTCAAAAAATCTCACTGGCTCTCTATTGCATCACTAATAAAGTCCTTTGCCTCACATTGAAGGGCCTCCATGATCTAACACCAACCTGCCTTTCTACTATTTTCTCATAAGATTGCTCTCTACATACTATATTCCAGCCCAACTAAAGTACTTGCCCAAAAAACCCCACAACAAACATATCCTATACTTTTCTGCCTTCATATTTTTCTCACACTGTTCCCTCTGCCCTGGACTTAAACCACCTTCCTTCCTCCACTACCAAATTCCCTCCATCCTTAAAAAACTCAACTGTCAAACCCCAATCCCCCCCTATCACTAACAACCTTTCTCTTTAGATCACTTGTCACTTGATTTGTACCTCCCCAATGCTTTCATCAAATAATATTGCATATTACATTATCTATGTTGGTGACTTCCCATTAGTCTATAATAAACTCTGTGAGGGCAGGGACTCTGTCTCAACTAAGCTGTGTATCTTCCATTACCTGCACACAGCAGACCCTTAACAAATGGCTGTTGAATTTGGATTGGAACTTGAATTCCATTTGGAATCCCATCTGTTCCAGAGGATGTGGAGTCAGAGACACAATTGGGAGCTCAGTGCCCAGTCCAGCTTCCAAAACAGTGAAAGCTGTCACTTTATGACAAGGGAGCTTGGGCTACAAGAAGAACAGACAGATGTAGGGACTGAAAGGCAAGAGTAATGGAGCTCTGTGCTCAAAGAGCAGTCTTTTAATCCAAGGCCAGGAAAGAATTTTTAAAAAGAAAAGAAAAGAAAAGTCATGTAAGTTCTGGAAGTTGGCCACGAGGATCTCCACGCAGGCACATGCCTGGGCTTTTTCATCAGTGGTCCACATTGTACTGCCTCTCCTGGCAGGATTTTTGGCTCGGGTTGAATGCTGGCACGCACACACCCCTGCTGGCTCCCCGCAGACCTTCCCCGACTGTTCTCTTGTGAGTTTATAAGCCTCGGCTCAGGCCTGATTAAAGTATCGGGGGCTTTCCCTAAAGATGCCTATAGGGGATTTAAGTAGTTCTAACAGCCTAATTGAGTGATCACTTGTATTTCTCCCTAAACCATGCATTTCCTGTTTACTGCTCCTTCCAACCCACACAGGGCCACTTTCAGCCACGTGGTGTAAAGGTCCTGGTAAGTTTGGGACTAAGTCAGGGACTGCTGGAAGATGGAGCTGGGGGGGATGGTGATGGGGTTATGG
>NW_027187378.1:40417624-40440913 GCF_028583685.1 Petaurus breviceps papuanus | reverse complement strand
CCATAACCCCATCAACATAACCCACCCCCATCACCATCACTCACCCCCCCAGAGCTGACCTGGGAAAACAAAAGACCCAGTCGCTCCTATAAATGAGCCCGACTGGGGAGAACATGTGATTCCTTCGTGAGAGGGCGGCATGAAGATTGTTCCACCCTGAGATGTGATGATTGCCAGTTATTAAGCCTGTCTGGGGATGGGAGAAGTGGGAGACAACAGGAAAATGGAGATAAATGACTCCAGAGGAGCGAGGATTGTGGAGGAAAGCAGCTCATTGCTGGGAGCATAAACACCACTTAATTTTTCCAGATCATTGTCGCTGGAGATAATAAACAATTAAATGCTGGTACGGGGTGGGATCCAGAGTTGAAGCCACTGAAATCCTGCTGGAGGAAATATTTGTCAAGACCCTCTCCCTGACTGGCCTCCCTTGTCTGTGCTGTCTTTCTCAGTAGCTGTCCCAGCCCCAATTCTCTGATGGCACAGATGGTTCCTCTCTGAACCCTTGGATTTGCAGTACCCCTGAATCTCATGAGTTGGGCATGGAAAGGGCAGGGAGACAGCTAACCTTCCATGGATTTTAGGCGCTGACTTTCTACTTGGAAGAAGAAGAGAAGAAGGCAGAGGGATAAACACAGGAAGTTTCGGACAACTGTAAACAGAGAGTGGGCCCGGAGTAGCTTCAGGATGCCACAGCCTGAGGCAGGCAGCATTCTTTGCTTAAGGAAGATGGGGTTACTTAGCACTGCTTCCATGGATCTGGCAGACAGATCACCTTATAAAGGCTGCTGCTGCCCTCTGGGGGAAGAAATGTGCCCAGTCGGCCAGTGCTGCCCCCTGAATTCCCTCAAGTTCTCTTTCTCAAGTCTATGAGCTCTGTGTTTGGGCATAACCAGATTGCAGCCGATTTTTAAGGCAGGTATTGGTGTGTTCACATGCTGCAGGCAAGTCATTTTCTCACCTGGGCTATTGCAACAGCCTCTTAATTGCATTCCATTCTTCTAAACTAGTCTACCTCTCTCCATTTCATCCTCCACGTGTAGGCCAAATTAACATTCCAAAAACATAAATATGACAGTGTCACTTACCTACTCAAAAATCAATGGTTCCCAATTACCTTTATACTAAACTTTTAAAATCATCTATCCAATATTTGAAGCTCTCTTCAATCTGTCTCCCACCTCCCTTTCAATCTTATTTCATGTTATTTCCCTTTGAGCATTCCTCCTTGTCAGTCAAACTGGCCTCCTAGTCATTCCCCAAAACCAATATTCCATCTCCCTCCTCAGTGTCTTTACAAAGTGGGTCTCCCATTCCTGAAATGCACTCCTCACTTCCATCTCACAGACCACAGCTTCTTCCAAAGGACAGTGCAGATGTCACTTTGTAAACCAATTCCTTTCCTGATTTCCTCTCCCATAATCGGTGCTCTTGTCTTGCTCAAATGACTTTGTGGATACTTTGTATTACTTTAAATGTATCTATGTTGCGTCCCTTCCTCCCAACGAAATGTAAGCTCCTTGAGAACAAGGACTGTTTGTGTTTTTGTCTTTGTACAGACAGACACATAGATGATAGATGGTAGATAGATTGATAGATGATAGTTGATAAATTGATAGACAGATAATGTATAGATAGTGATGGACATATGATAGATACAGAAAGATGACAGAGATAGCCCTAGACAGATAAACAATTGATAGATAAGAAACTGATAGATGATAGATAAAGAGGATAGATCGGCGGATAGACGGAGAAATGACAGGTAGCTAAATATATAGAATAGAATCAGATAAATAGATGATACATGCATAAATACAGCATTGAAGTGCTCACTATACACTGGGACTTTGCTGAACACTAGGGATACAAATTTAAGCAAAGAGTACAATTCTTACCCTCAAAGAGCTTGCATTCTAATGGGAAAACAAAACATAAAAGAGAGTTATAAAGGGAAGAGGGAGGAGAAGGAAGAAGATTTACCCATATGCAAGGCTTCTGGGAAGGAGGCATGGAATGGAGTTGGGGGTGAACTGAACATGACCTGGGTACTTCACAAAATGGAGGTCCAGACAAGGGATTCATCCATCAGAAGAGCAGCTGCAGTGAGGAGGAAACTCCAGGGTAATGAAACTGCTGATGAGAAAATAGAAAAATCTATATCCCTTTTACAAGTAGTAGATAACTAATAAATATTTATTGAATTGAATTGAGTTGAGAGCAGCATGGGGTTCCTAGGTTAAGTTTAGACTGCCAGCTAAGATGGTAACATATTAGGACCCAGAAGAATCCAGATCCCACACAAACATGTCCAATGAAACTCTAAAAATATACTAGAAAGAACAACAAAAAAGAAAACTAAAGAGAAATGGCCACAACTCCCTTTATCCAGTACAAGACTACACAGAAAGAGTCCCAGGAACTTGCGGTAGGAAAAGGCATGTGGGCAAGCAGCCTGGATGCACAGCAGGGAAAGGGCCAGACTAGCATGCATATAGCCACATTAATAACAAAAACAATAAAAGCCATGTAAATATATCAAGAGATACAAAAAAGCTTATGACAAAATTCAATGCTTATTTCTGTTAAAAATACTAAAAAGCAGAGGAAAGAATAGAACTTTCCTTATTATGTTAAGTAGTATCAATCTAAAAGTGATGGTGGGGAGAAGAAAGGGGGAAAACATTATATAGCACTTACCATGTGTCAGGTGCTTAGGCTAAGCCTGTTTCAAATATTATCTCATTTTGGTCCTCACAGCAACCCTGAGAGGTAGATGCTATAATTATCTCCATTTTACGGCTGAGTAAACTGACGTAAATAGAGGTTAAGTGACTTGCCCAGGGACACACAGTTAGTAAGAGTCTGAGGCTAGATTTGAAGTCATGAAGATGAGTCTTCCTGACTCTAGGCCCAGAGCTTTTTCCTCTGTGCTATCTAGTTGCCATAAGAGTGAATATTATATGTATTAGTGCAATACCAAAGGCCCTTCTAATAAGATCAGTGACAAAGAAGAATATCCATTATCTCTACTATTATTTGATATAGGTCTAGAAATGATAGCTAGAGCAGTGACAAGAAAAAAGAAGGGAAGAAGCACAAAGATGAAATAAATATAATTTATATTTAATAAAAATATATTTAATTTAATAATATAATGTGTGTATATAATTATATGAGATATAATTATAATTTTTATAGAGATGATAGTCTATCTAGAGAATCCTAGAAAGTAAATTTAAAATTTAATCAAAATGATGACTTCAGCCAAATGGTAGGATTTAAAGCAAACTCACATAAATCATGAGCATTTCTATCTTACCAACAAAACCCAGCAGGAAGAGACAGAGAAATTCCATTCAAAATAACTATAGAATATACAAAATATTTGAGAGTCTGCCTGCCAAGACACACATAGGAACCATATGAACATGACTACAAAACATTCTTTACAAAAATTCAGACAGACCTAAATAAAAAAAATATTAATTGCTAAGGCTAGACAATGACAGTATAATAAAAATGATACTACCAAAATTAATTTACTTATTCACTGCCCTACCAATCAAACTATCAAAGGATAACTTTAGAGAACTAGAAGAAAAAATAAGAATGAAATACATGTGAAGGAACAAAAAAAGTCAGGAAGGGAGATAATAATTTTTAAAAGTGGGGAGGAAAGAGGCCTTAGCAGTACTGTATCTCAAACTATACTATAAAGCAGTAATCATAAAAATGATTTCATTCTAACTTTAAAAAGAGGTTGATCAGGGGAACAAATTAAGTACATGACATACAGAAGCAAATAAACATAGAAAGATAGTGTTTGATAAATCCCAAGATCCCAGTGACTGGGGTAAAGACTCACTAACCAATTAAAACTGCTGGGAAAAGTGGGAAGCAGTCCGGTAGAAATGAGGTAAAGACCAACAAACACAACATATACCAAAATAAGCTCTAAAAAATTCAGGGGTGAGGAACCTGCAGCCTTGAGGCCCCATGTGGCCCTCTAGCTCCATAAGTGCCAGATCACACTTGAGGACCTAGAGGGCTACATGGGGCCTTGAGGCCACAGGTTCCCACCTCTGCCTAAAAGGATACATGACCTAAACATATAAAGTCACATCAAACAAATTAGAGGAGCAAGAAGGAAATACCTTTGCAACTACGAATGAGGGAGGTATTCATGACCAACAAGGGATAGAGAAAATCAAAGAAGACAAAGTAGATGATTTTAATGACCTAAAATTTAAATTTAAAAGCTTTTGTATAGGTATTAACCATCACAGTTAAAATCAAAAGGGAAATGGTTAACTGGGGAAAAAACTCTTTGCAGTAAGGTTCTCTGATAAATACTTCATAAGCTATATATACCGTGTTTCCCTGATAATAAAACCTATCCCAAAAATAAGCCCTCCCCTTACTGTGTAAGATTCCTCTAAAATAAGCCCTCCCCCGAAAATAAGACCTATTGAGATTGCTACTGTAGTGAAGGTGATCCCCTGCGCTACACGCTACATTACGGTACCCTCTGTATGCACCATCCCCCCCCCTCCCCGGGTGAAATGCACACCGCGCTCCGAGCTGCATCCAATCAGAGCTGCAGCAGTGAGCGCGTCATCCTGTTCTTCCCCAGTGATTTGCTTATTGAATAAAGGTACATTTTTTTGTTCACATTTACCTGTTTATTAAAATTGCTGTCAATGTTCATTAAAATAAGCCCTCCCCTGAAAATAAGCCCTCTGGTGTTTTTCTGTCCAAAAAAAATAATAAGACAGTGTCTTATTATCGGGGAAACACGGTGAGACTTGATTTACGTATATAAGAGCAAGAAACATTCATTCCTCAATAGGCAAATGGTCAAAGGATATAAAATAGGCAATTCTCAAAGGAAGAAATCTAAGCTATCAACAGAAAAAAAAATGTTCCATATCACAAATAATTAGAAAAATGCAAAGTGGGGCAGCTACATGGCACAGTGAATAGAGCACCGGCCCTGGAGTCAGGAGGACCTGAGTTCAAATCCGACCTTAGACACTTAACACAAAAACTAGCCATATTACTTTGGGCAAGTCACTTAACCCCGATTGCCCTCCCAAAAAGCAAAAGAAAAATACAAAATAAGATAACTTTGAATCAAAAATAAGAAGATGACAATAACTACCAGAAAACAGTCGAAACATTGGTGGAGATAAGAATTGGTTTAGCCATTCTGAAAAACATTTTGGAACTAAATCCAAAAAGTCACTGAACTGTGCATACCCTTTGATTCAGCAGTACCAATACTAAGCTTTTACCCCCAAAGAGACAGGAAAATGAAAGAGGAAAAGGGTCTATGTGTAGAGAAATATTTATAGGAACTCCTTTGTTGTGGCCAAGAACTCAGTGACAAGAGGATGGCCATCAGGTGGGGAACGGGTAAATAAATTATGGTATATTCAAGTAATGGAAAATTATTGTGCCAAAAGAAATGAAGAAAGTAATGGTTTCAGAAAAACCTAAACAGATTTGTGTGAACTTGTGAAGAACGAAATGAACACAACCTGAAAAACAATTTACACAATAACAACACTGTAAAGAAAAACAAACTTGAAAGACTTAAGAACTATGATCAAACCTGATCCAACCTCTGATCAAACCAAAAGTCAATGAGGACTCTAGAAGACCTTGAATGAAGCATATTACGCATCTCCTGACAAAGAGGTAAGGGATTCAAAGTACAGCAAAAGACATACGTTTTCTGACATGGCCATCATGTGGATTTTTTTTCTTTACTATACTTACCTGTTACAAGGATTTTGGTTTTTTTTCTCTTTTTTAATTGGGGGAGGGGCAGGGCAGGATAGTGGGGCAGGATACTTGGAAAAATTAAACAATCAATTACTAAATAGTTATTAGGCACCTATGTGCCAAGCACTGTGCTGAGTGCTGAAGATACAAAAAGAAGGAAGACAGTCCCTACCCTACAATCTAATGAAGATGACAGCATGCAATCAAATATGTATACTAAGCAAGCTATATACAGGATGAATAGAAAATAATTAAAAGAAGGGAAACACTGGAAGGTAGGACTTTAGTTGGGACTTAAAGGAAGCTAGGAAGGTAAGTAAAGAGGAACTAGCAATAGTGATAATAGTGATGCTTCCTCTTCCCCTCAAAAGAGAATCATCGAAACATTATTTAAAAGACCCAGAAAAAATAAACAGAAGGAAAAACAAACATGACAGATTTGAAAGTTGTATGATAAATTTATTATTACTGAAAGGAAAAGCAATCTGTAATTGAGATTTTATGAAATTGAAATTGAGTTTCTTGTACAAAATATGGAAATGATTACTGTATATGAGGTTTTTTTTTTTTAAGTTCAGAATTTTTTTAAATTAAGAGATAGATTGTACCAGAACAGGTACAAGACTGTGGAAAGACATGTCTAGACTACAGTTAGTATGAAAAAAGATCTAAGGAGCCAGTTGGATTGACTGAAAGCTTAGTACAACAGGGCAAGGGGCAAAGTTAATATAGTCATCTTCAATTCTTGATCCAGTCATATTGCTTTCACACCTTGGTAGTAGTCATCATTAGTTGCTGTGCCCCCAAATCAACACTCTGAGACTTTGCCTTCTCAAGGCTAGTCTCTTTGTTCACACAAAGTCTGTCATCATATTCTTACCTGAAGCCTTTTCAGCTTGGTAGGGTCTTCCTGAGTTTAGGGTTTGTTGACATAAACTTTGACACTACTATGAGGCTTTCGAGGACAATATAAGTGGGGGGAGGAACGTGATCTTCAGCTTTATTAACAGAAATGTGCCTAGAAGGAGGCAGGTAATAGCCAGTTCTGCTGCTTTCTGCCCTTGTCAGACCATAACTAGAGCATCTAATTGTCTCAATTTAGGAGGGGCATTGATAAATTGCAGTGGGTACAAAAGAGTAAAGCAAGGACATCGAGGAGACTAGAAAGCAGGACATGTAAAAAGTGGTTGAAGGAATTGGGGATTTTTAACTTGGAGATGATAAAATGTGGGCAGGATGTGAGTGCTATTTGTTGAATATATGGGTGCCTGAATTATTATTGTTAACACTGGGGAACTGCCAGCTATGAATGAGTATGGCTAAGGAAGATGCAGTGATTACAATGACTAAGATGCTGAAAATAGTTTGTAACTTTTAAAGAACAGATTTGGGGAGGCTGGAGATCAAATCAAGTCTCTTACCCACGAGGCTTGATTAGTTCCGTCAAGGAAGATGGCTCATCTGGTTCTCTGGAAGTTTTTAAAGTTTGGAAACGATTTTATCTACCTGGGTTGGCGTTCTTCTCCACAGTAAGAAAAGAAGGTCTAGTTGGCCTTCTAAGGCACCTCTCTGATGAGGTGCAGTAATTCTGTGAATCATGATGATGATGAGGGAGACTTGGTGGTTGGTTCCAAGTCAGATGGGAATTTGGCACTCGGAACTTCAACACCTCCATCTACTGGTCAAAAACCAGAACGGCATCCAGCCTGGCAAGGAAACCCACAGGAGTTGTGTTGTTTTGTTTTCAAATTAAACAAGGAAGGCTAGATTACATCTCCTTTTAAGATCGTAAAATTTGGGACATGGAAAGGACCTCAGAGCTCTCATCTAGCCGGTGCTTTTATTTTACAATTGAGAAAACTGAGGCCACCAAGAGATTAAGTGATTTGCTCCAGATCACATGGGGAGCAAGAAGCAGAGTGGGGACAGGAACTGAGACAAACCCTCCTTAGTCTAGTTCCAATATTCCTCTCACTAATACAGCTTCTTACTATTGGAGTTTGATTTCCTAGACCAGTGATCTCCAACCCTGATTATACATCGTTCACAACAGAAAAACTGGTAGGAATTGTCTCAAAAGTAGTCAGAAAGTAAAATAGGTTTAAAATTTTTAAAAGCTATGTATTATATTGGTACTTTTTGAGGGAAGAGAATTTGACACGAAGACAAATAGATGAAATCAAGCATCAGATCACTTAGACGATGGCCTAACCATCTTTTGGACAAACTCCTGTTGATTATACCCTCTTTCATCTGTCCCCTCCTTTCCATTTCTGTGGCTTCTACCCTAATTCAGGCCATCCCTTGTACAATTATGATAATCTCCTAATTGGTCTCCCTGACTCTAGATATTCTCTCTCTAATTCACTCTTTCTTTTTTGGTCTTTTTTTTTTGGAGGGGGAAAGGCAGGGCAATTGGTTAAGTGACTTGCCCAAGGTCATACAGCTAGTAAGTGTTTAGTGTCTGAGACCAGATTTGAACTCAAGTCTTCCTGACTTCAGAACCAGAGCTCTATTCACTGTGCCACCTTGCTGACCCTCTAATTCATTCTTAATATAGTTGTCAAAATGACTTTCCTCATCTGTAAAATGGAGATAATAATACCCATAGTATCTACCTAACAGAGATGCTGAACAAGAATATGATAAGCACTGAATAAACTATATCATCACTGGAAGAAAACTTCTCCGGCAATGATTTTGGAAAATCCATGAGTATTTTTAATTATCTCAAAAATTAAAAATTAATCTAAATTTATTCTAATTCTTAGTACCTAACACATGAGTTTTAGGAGTAGGATCACACATACACAAAGATGTTATCTTCCCATGGGCACAACTTATCTCCTAATTAAACTGTTAGCTCCTTGAAGTCAAGGACTAAAATGGTCTGGATATAAGCTATCCTTTTCTCCAAAAATCTATGTGTATGAAACCTAAATTCAGCTTATACTTGAATTCATAATGTTTTTAGTAGAGAGGATAACAAAAAGCAATGATAAATAGATAGGAAGAGAACAATGATGAAATAAACATCTTTATTTTAATGGAAAGAAATGTTTTTTTAAAAAGTCACAGCAACTATGTAGATTTGAATATGCCAATCAGTATAATTGTTTTTTCTGTGTATACTTAATTATTTTCCTTTTCAAAGATGTCTCATTTTAGGGTAGTGGCCTGGATATTCAGGGCCTAGATTCATACATAGTACCTCATTATATTCCCCATAGGGGCTAGCACAGTGCTATATACAATGACAGAACAATAAATATTGGATGGATAAGTAGATCAGTGAATGAATGAATGAATGATGGTTTGAAATAACTAGGAATATATTTAACCTAGGAATTAGGACATACCTGGTTTCTTTGACCTTTACAGATTTCCCTTTCTAAATCACTCCTGGTCAGAGTGCTGTGAACCTGAAAGTAAACTACAATTTGTCATCAAAAGCCTGGGAAATGATACTCTGAGTTAAACTACAAACACTCAAGTCCTTCTTCCACATTTAACACCCAACACACACAATCATAACAGTTGGCACTTACATAGTAAAGTGTACGTATATTATCTTATTTGATCCTCACAACTACCATGTGAAGTAAGTGCTATTATTGACTTCATATTACAGATGAGGAAACTGAGGCTAAGAGAGATTAAGTAACTTTTGAGAAACTTCATGCCCAACAAAAGCCTATCCATCACATCCAGAATATCATTGCTATAAATCTCACATAAGTATATACTCACACTTTATGAGTATAAAAATACATATACTCATATTTTATATACTTATAAGTATATGATGTTATCAATGTTATAAACATTAAAATTTGATCAATTTCTGCAATCTGGCTTTCTATCAGCTTCCAAAGTTACCAGTGATTTATTTGACTAATGTAAAGACCCCTTCAGAACTCTCGTACTCCTGGTCCTCTCTGCATAGTTTGATGCTGTTGGCCAACCTCTCTCCCTCAATACTCCGCCCCCTTTGGGTTTTCATAGCACTGCCCTTACCTGCTTCTCTTCTTACTTTTCTAGCTATTCCTCAGTCTCCTTTACTGGACCATCCTCCAAGTCAGACCCACAAGCTAGGGACGTCTCCTAGGGCTCTAGATTGATCCTCCTTTCTCTCCCCTCTGTACGTTAATTTTGTCACCTAATCGGCTCCAATGGATTTTTTTTTCATCCCCGTGCAATGACTTTCAAGTCTACATGTTCAGCCCTAGTCTGTCTCCTGAGCTGCAGTCCCACATCACGAACCGCCTGTTAGACATTTCAAATTGGCTATCTTGTGGACAAATCAAACTCAACACGTCCTGAATAAAAACTCATCATCTTTATTTATGTTATATTTGTTTTGCTCATCCCTTTTCTGGACTTCACTTTCTATCAAGGGCACCTCCATATTTCCGGTCACCCAGCCATACAACCTCTGTGTCATCCTCATCTCCTTATTCTCATCCGTCCCACGTCTCCAGTGAGTTGCCAAGTCTTGTCATTTCTATGTCCACATCTCTCACATCCATCTCCGATTTCCTCACACAGCCACCACCCTTGTTCAGGCCCTCATCATCTCTCACCTGGACTAGTACAATAGCTTCCCAATTGCTCTCCCTGGATTCATTTCTCCCTACTTTAATCCATTTTTCCACACAGTCACCAAAGTGAGTTTTCTAAAGTGCTATTCTATGTTATCTCTCTACCTTATAAACTCCAGTGGCTCCCTATTACCTCTATGATCAGATAGAAACCTCTCTCTTTGGCATTTAAAGTAATTTACAACTTGGTCTCCTTCCTGCCTTTCCAAACTTCTTACACATTAGTCTTCTCTATGCACTTTATAACTCATCTCCCATTTTTGTCTTATTGCAATGGCTGTCAATTTGCCTGGAAAGCATTCCCTCCTCAACTGGACCAATTAGAATATCTAGTTTCCATCAAGATTCTTGAACGAGGTCTTTTCTATCCCCTCAGCTACTAGCACCTTCCTGTTCAAGGTTACATCGGGTAGCCCAGGCATGATGTAGACCCCCAGTCCTCACCCTGAGCTGGCTGCCTAGCCCAAACTTCACTTACACTAGCAGGTTTGACACGTCCAGGGAAGGCTCTGCCAGCCTGCTATAAATGTAATCTTTACTTAATTATAAAATGGAGATAATAATAGCGCCTACTTTACCAGGTTTTAAGGATCAAATGAGATAATATTTGTAAAGCACTTAGTATGACACCTGGCACATAGTAAGATAAATGGTTGTTCCTCTTCCTCCTTAAAACTTAAAACAGTCTTTCAGGATCCAAGGAGCAACTCTAGTATATGGGAGATCTACTCCTGCGACTCTTTATTTTGGCCTATCTTCCCAAACCAGCATGCTTCCTGTTTACATGAAATCCATCCTAATAACACCATTGACTCCTAAAAATGATAAGACTAAAAAAGGAAGAATCATGATATTTACTTAACAGAAATCATTGTAACTTTTACCCAATAGGAGGCAAAAGTAAGAATAATTGAACCTCACTGGCTATCCATAAATCTTGGTCACACTCTCCCTCACAGTGTCCAATGCACACAATGTCCATGGGGGAGAATATACAGATACTTATAAAAACTTCACAAGGAAGTTGAGTGGGGAAGCCAATGTACCTGGTGCAATTTACAACTCTGGACTGCTCCACGTCCTAAGTCCATTCAGGAACGATCTATAATGCTTTGCAAGCCACTGCTCTGTGAGCTGTTTGTTCCCTTTCAGGTACTCACTGCTCCTGCTGAAAAAAAGACACTCCTTTCCTGTCAAGTCAATAAATTTATGACGAGCTCTTTTTGCTCACAGCTACACTTAACAAGTTGTTCTAAAAGTGTTATGTTATTGTAACGAAAAACTACCAATCCCCTCAAATCTACAATTAGCAGGAGATTCTCCTGTGTCCAATCAGTCCCAAGCCACTTTCTAAGAGCAAATTACAACTCACAGAAAATTAGATGCAAAGCTTCTTGAACCAGAGAGAGCAGAAGAGGGCATTACCTGCACCTCTGAGAGGTTCGGCCACTTTCAACCTATAGATGGCAGTAGAGAGCACTGAGTTCAGATAGCTTCTCATACACCCCAGGATTCTGGTCCTTTCCACTGAGCCTCCAACAGCTACAGACTCTATCAGGCTTTAGGCAGTTGGCTCATCTCCTGTCAGTTCACTGTTTTTAGTCTTCCATAAATCAGCTTTCCTAATCACTTCCTATGCCTTCTGGCTCCAGCTCCTCCTGTGCTCAGCTTTTTCCATTTCTCTTTTTCCCTTCTTCTTCTGCTGGTTTCCTCCCATAGCTTCTTCTTTGGTTTTCTAATGTCCTCCAATGCCTCCAATCAGAACCTCTTAGTGGTCAGTGACTCACCTTACCTTCTGAAATAAAACTAAAAAAAAATCCCTCTTTTTTATCAGATAGAAACCTGAGTCCTAATACAATCTTCTCATAGTCCTCAAACAATTCTTTGTTTTATAATTTTGTTATTTATATCGGTCAGTCTCTTATACAAAAATGAAAACTACAGTTAGAGCCAGCCTAGAATTGCCCATCTGCATTTTTCCAAATAAGGTGAATTCTAAATTACTTTCCTAAGAGATGGGTAACTAAGGCATGTGGCACCCAAGGTCTTTAATCTCAGTCAGGCAGTGGATAGAGGCTATGCCTACAGTTCAAATCTGGCCTAAGATACTTCCTAACTGTGTAACTCTGGGCAAATCACCTAACCTCTGTTTGCCTCAGTTTTTCAATTGTAAAATGGGGATAATAAAAACACCTACTTTCTAGGGTTGTTGTCAGGATCAAATGAGATAATAATTGTAAAATGCTTAGCTAAATTCCTGGCACGCAGTAAATGCTATATTATTATAAGCCATTATTATTCAATCTGAAAGTTACCATCATAAGAGAGGAATGTGGGAACATTGTCAGTTTAAACTATGTACATACAAATGTTTTTAATAATAATGCAGTTAAACCTCCTTAGTTAGAACTACTTGGACAATATGATAGATGTGAATTAGTGACATATATGCATTACAAAATCCACAACATTAAATGCAGTTCAATACTTTTCAGGTATTACATACTAATTCAAAACAGGCTAACAGTGCTGCCAAGTAAATGTCTGAATTTATGGATGCATGACTAATGATTTTGTCATTTTAAACTTTGATTCACTCACACCCTAAATGATCTATCTGAATATTATAAAGAATGTCAAACAGGGAGTGGTCATTAATAGATGGTAAAGGAGGGGCGACCAGGTGGTCCAGTGAATAGAGTACTGGCCTTGAATCAGGAGGACCTGAGTTTGGATCCAGCCTCAGACACTTGACACACTTACTAGCCATGTGACTCTGGGCAGGTCACTTAACTCCAATTGCCCTCCCCCCCCAAAAAAGCAAAAAAAAATAGTTGGTAAAGGAAGCTTTTACACTTTGTTTTTTTGATGCTTTAGGAGGTATTAAGAAGTTCTTCCTTTAGTTTGATGGAATTATGAGGAGGCTAGACTTGGCTGTCTAAAGGAGCAGCACATCCTTGACAGCCTTCAAAAAGTCAGCTGGATTTGCTGATGGATACTCTCTAAGGAGTCAGTCAAAAAAGGAGCTCTAAAAAATAGATAAATAGAAAGATACATGAGTAAAAATAAAAGACAAAAAAATAAAAATTAAAAAAAGAAGTTCTAGTAGTCTAGTTGAGTTGCAAAGTTGAGTCAAACTGTGGAAAGAAGGAGGCCCAGAGAATTCAATGGAGTGATGTGTGCAACAGATACATGGTGCCCATAGGGAGTAGCATAAAAGTGTGAGAGTGTGAGTTGCCTTGACCACCTGTATTGCGTATGTTTGTGCTTCTCTACTATTGCACTCTGTGTGTGTAGCTACTCTTCTTTCCAATATTATGTGTAATTGTAGGAGAGTGCACCCCAGGTTTATAGGAAGAATGTTTTGTTTCTACTGTTTGTGCTTTCAACTAATTGTATTAGCTGGCTGTCTATTAAAGGTAAGCATACTGATGGGGACTAGTGAGCCATTTTTTAGATTGAAGACCTAAAGCATACCTCAAACCTGGGGTATCCAATCCAAACTGGGGGACCCAATATGCAAATATAAGTTGAAAGGGTCACCCAGAGGGAGTGCTTCATGATTTTTTTTAATCCAGACATATTATTTCATTCTTGGGATCTTATGTTTGAAAAGTTTCCAATCTCTTTTCTTAAGAAAGAAAGGACCAAAAGCCTTAGAAACAACTGTGTCTTATCACTAGCATATGCCAAAATGTAGCTATCTATACCAGGCCTCTGCAGTTTTTCCCCCATCAAAATCAGGCTTAATGCAAAGTCTAAAGCATGGCATTATAACCATATCCTTGATACCAGAGGAGAAGAAGCTGTGGTTTGAGATGAGAGAAGCATTGGTAGTTTTTATAACTATAAGAAATAATGTTTATCTTTAACTATAACTATAAGATAGATAATGAATATATAATAAATTTATAATATATTATTCATATATAATATGTATTATAATATATAATAAAATTTTATGTAATAAATTTATAATAAACTATAAGATAAAGATAATGTTTATCTTTAACTATAAGAAATAATGTTTATTTTTTATCTCAATATTATCACTTATAGTTAAAAAAAATCACAGAATTTCAGAGTTAGAAGGGACCTCAGCAGTCTGCTAGTCCAACATATACCCATATGGAATCCTCACAATTAACTTACCTGATGATACCTACCTTTCAAAGGCAATAGAAGAAGGAAATAAGCATTTATTAAGTTCCAGCTATGTGCCAGGAACTGTGTTAATTGCTTTACAAATATTATCTTACTTAATCTTTAGAACAACCCTGACAGATAGGTATTATTATCCCAATTTTATTTTATTTTTTTTTTTCGCTTTTTTGGAGGGAATAAGGCAGGGCAATTGGGGTTAAGTGACTTGCCCAAGGTCACAGGGCTAGTTTTTGTGTTAAGTGTCTGAGGCTGGATTTGAACTCAGGTCCTCCTGACTCCAGGGCTGGAGATCTATCCACTGCACCACCTAGCTGCCCCTTATCCCAATTTTACAGATAAAAAAACTGAGGCAGAGGTTAAGTGACTTGCCTAGGGTTATACAGTTAATAAATGTCTAAGGCCAGATTTGAACTCAGGTCCTCCTAACTCCAGGCCCACCCTCTATCCACTGTAACACCTACCTGCCTCCTTTTTAGCATCTAGGTAATGGAGATGCTGTAATGTGAGAAGGTCAGTAAAAGTAAAGAGCAGATCATTCTCTGTCACCACATCAAGCTGAGCAGGAGGTGGAGGTTCCCAGTGCACTCAAAATTCAGCTTCACCTGGGGAATTGCTTTTTTAGCCAAGAAAGACATTACTGCTAGAGGTGGAATGGACATTAACACTAGAAATGCTAAAGACCCTACTCTACCAAGATGGACCTGCTAGTGGAATTCATGGAATTCATGAAGCTGCTAAAACCGTGGACAAACACCAAGCACATCTTTGTGTTCTTGCTTCCAACTGTGATGAACCCATATATGGAAATAGGTAAGGCCTTACGTGCCGAGCACCAAATCAGTCTGATCAAGGTTGGCGACAAGAAGATGCTGAGTGAATGGGAAGACCTCTGCAAAACTGGTAGAGATGGAAGGCCCCATTGGTGACTGGCTCTAGTTGCTTTGTAGTTAAGAAGGATTCAAGTAACCTCAGGTCAAAAATGTCATTGAAGAATATTTTAAATGGAAGAAATCAGTCAATAAAAGCCTGGGTCTGGTTTGAAAAATGAAAGTGATAAAAATAAAGACAAGTTGCAGCAATGAGAAAAATAAAAAGAATATCCTTATTTGAATGAGAAAAATGGAAAATAAACTTTCACAATAAATATGCACTTTTAATATGGTCATTTTTTAAAGTTTTCTTTCAGTGCATAACTATTTTTTTCCTTTCAAAGTTTTTGGTGGGCATAAGGAAGGAAATAGTTATTTATTAAGAACCTACTATGTCCCAGGCATTGTACTAAGTACTTTACAGGTGCTTTATTTCACTTGATCCTCCCAACCACCCTCCAAGATAGATGCTATTATTATTATCCCCATTTCCACAGTTAAGGAAACTGAGGCAAACAGAAGTTAAATGCCTTGCTCAGGGTCACACAGCTAGTAAGTGTGTGCAACTACATTTGAGTTCAAGTCTTCCTGACTCCAGGCTCTATGGTCTATCTACTTGCCCTTCTAGCTGTAATGCATGATTGTACACAGTAATTACATTGGAAAACTTCATACAAAGTTTTCTGTAAGTTTCAGGGACAAAAGACCATTGTCAATCGAGATCAGAGAAGAGTTCATGGAAAGTATAGCATTTAACATGGTTTTAAAAGAGAGGCAAAAAGTGGGAGGGAGTGTGTTGATGGGAGCATGATAGCCATCATTGAGTACTTGAAGGACTGTCATGTGGAAGAATTGTCTGATTTGGCCCCAGAGGGCAGAACCAAGAGCTTGTTTTCAGGGATGACGTATACCTGAGACATTACTTTATCCTGGTACTGGTAGGGTAATGATGTGAGCTCCCACTAGATGTAAGCTGAAGGAAAGAGACAGGTGAGGAGTTGCTAGCTCATGGAGGCTTAGGCCAGCTCTCAAAACACAAGATCCAGAGGCCAGAAAATGGGAGCAGACAAGGATAGCTACAGTTCATTGGAGAGCAGTACAGGGACAGAAGGAATGAAATAACCAATGTTTTTAAAAATGTATGGAGGACATCAAAAGGGAAAGGAGAGGTTGGGGGCGGCTAGGTGGAGCAGTGAGTAAAAGCGCTGGCCCCAGAGTCAGGAGGACCCTAGTTCGGTTCTGGCCTCAGACACGTAACAGCCACACACAAAAAAGCTAGCCGTGTAAACTTGGGCAAGTTACTTAACCCCAATTGCCCTCCAAAAGGCAAAAAAAAGGGAAAGGGGGAGAGGATGGAAGACTGCATCAACTTTAGCACTCACTCTTCATCAGCACCCTCAAAATTGTCTGCTCCTCTGATTGGAGGACTGGAGGGTGGAGGAAAGAACTCCCAAACCACCTATTTAAAGAGAGCTCCAAGAACAACTATCTCTTCACCTCCCTCCAGATTTGGACTGAACTCTACCATGCCATCTCCCAGAAGGATAACTTCTTCTTCATCTCCCCCTTCCCCCTTTCAGCTTCATTATTTGTTTTCCTTCATTTGATGGAAAACTCCTTGAGGACAGGGACTGTCTTTCTTTTTCATATTTGTATCCCTAATGCTTAACATAGGTCCTGGCGTACAATAAGTGCTTAATAAATGTTTATTGACTGACTGACTGACTGAAAGAGTAAAGCAGAGTAGAGATAGTAGATGGAGTTAGCTAGGAATATGCATAATGCTAAGTTCTGTTCAATAAATATTTATTAAATGCCACTGTTTAGAGAAGTATGCTAGACACTGGGAGAGTAACAAAGTTTAGATTAGATTTAGTCCTGCTCTCATAGTTTTAACAGTATATTAGTGGGGTATAACCTATATAGTATAATTATAATACGCAAAAGGCATGGAAGACATGGCATTTGACTTGGATTTTAAAGGCTGATTAGAAATTCAAGGAACAAAGAGAGAGAAAAGACATCCATGGGCATGTGGAAGTTGTCCTAAAGCATTTGAAGCACTAGCATATGGAAGAAGGACTAGACTCGGTTGACTCAGCTCCAAAGGGCAGAACTAGGAACACTGTGTGGAAATTTCTAGAAGCAGATTTTGGTTCTGTAGAAGGAGAACACTTCTAACCATCAGTAAAATGGGTTGCCTTAAGAGGTCATGAGTTCCCCATTATTAGGATTCTCCAAGTGGAGGCAGGATAATCACTTGTTATATGGAGGAGATCCTTGTTCAGGTATGAATTCTGGGATTCTATGGTACAAGGTGTGGAGCATGAAGGTACAGGATGGACTTGGTGGACCAAGAGCAGTCTGATTTAGACAGTGTTGGCTAGAGCAAGTTGAATATCATACACAGATCATATCAACACATAACTAAGGGCCCAGAATCCTTCCACAAACCCCCTATGAACACATTACTGGCGAGTAAGTCGAGTTTTTTTTTTTTATTTTATCATGAACATAATAGCAGAAAGAAAAATTACTTTATGGGTCATTTATTTATCTTGGGCATTCATGATGTTTAAGTAAACCAATCACTATGAAAAGAATTGAAGCTTATGTGTTAACACATGTATGTTAACAGAGAATGAAATAGGGAGATTCTATGAAGAATTTGATAAACTCCTCAAAGTGAAGATTCTGTGTATATATGTACATATATATGCATGTGTGTATATATATACATATATGTGTGTATGTATACCTTGCCTTTCAGTGGCTGCAAGATGGGTACAAAAATGGACATCTTCCAATGGAAAAGTAGAATTCAAATGCTATCCCATCTCCAGATAGAGAGATGATGAACTCAGAGTGCAGATGGAGGTGATTTTCTTTTTTGCACATGGTCAAAGAAGGAATTTGCTTTGCTTGACTATGAGTGTTTGTAAATGGGTTTTGTTTTTCTTGCTTTCTCAATGTGTGTGTATGGAGGGGAGGATGTGGGAGTGAGAGAATTTGAACTTGAAAATTGAATTTTTTTGAAGAAGGAAAATACAATTCAAGATCAAGAAAGATTGTAAGACATGCATACTTCCTTCAAGAAGAGAGTCGGGAGAGCAGCTAGGTGGCACAGTGAATAGAGCACCGGCCCTGGAGTCAGGGGGACCTGCATTCAAATCCAGCCTCAGACACTTGACACTAGCTGTGTGACCTTGAACAAGTCACTTAACCCCAATTGTCTTGCCTTTCCCTCTCCAAAAAAAAAGAGATTCAGAAAGCACTAAAAATCATGAGCTCCAAAAAGTATCGCAAAGAGTGAAATTAATTATATCTTAATAGACAGGAAATGACTGGTTACTGATGGGAGTAATTTCAGAATCAACTCTGAGCAAGTACATCTCCTACCTACAGGGAATTTACTTATTGGTTGAGAAATTCACAGGTCTTAACTAGAGGAAAACATTCAATAAGTGTCAAAAGGGGGATCTTCTATTCTTCCCCATCACTGACAGGGTTTTCTCATTTTGGTTGCTCCCAAAATGGGAAGTGAGTTGACTTCTGAGGACTGAGTGAGATCACCATCCACACCCAATACTCCTTTGTATTGATTTCTGATGTTTTGGCTTTGGGTTCAGGATTTACACTAAGCTGGATTTGTGGGGATCCTAAAACTTCCTTAGAATCAGGGCCAGTGATAAGTGGAAGACAGACTTTTGGATGTGATTCAGACATGAGTACATGGTTGGGCCCTTTGAATTAGCTCCCACACCTGCAATCTTCCAGCATTTAATTAATGACATGTTAGCGGATCTTCTGTCAACATGCTGTAACCTACTGAAGAGGGCATTCTAATCTCTTCCCAGTGTGAACAAACACACCTCCCACAAGTTCTTGAGGTACTTACGAAACTCCTCTGCAATAGTTTTTTTTTTTTACTGTGTGTTCCACCAGAGCCAAGTAATCTTCCTGGGATTTATGCTGGAGCCAAAAGGATTATAAATTTATCCAGCCTGTATGGGTCATACAGGACTGGGTTCCACCAGCTGGCCTGAAGTGTTTCTTACTGGTGGTGAACATTTACAAACAATTCATCTTAGTGTGCTCTAGGTTGATCCAATGGTTCACTTCTTCTGAGAAAAGGGGTTTTATACAGGGCAAGAATACTGTAGGAAAGGGTTTGCTAGTGCTAAAGAGAGCTTTCATAGGAGCCTCTTTGCTATGACCTTTAAATGTTAACTATCTGTAATTTGTAGAAAGAGATATTTTGGCAAAGACTAATAGGACAGATTTGACTCATAAGCAATCAATAAAGGGAAGATGGATCAGAGCCTGAGGCAGTATACCTCTTGTTCATTCATTATTCTTGCCAGTTAACTCTAGTGGAATAGAATTACAACATGATGAACTAGGTTGTTAATCATCAAGACTGCCCTAAACACCTGGCCCTACCACCTGCAGGGAGCAAGACATCCATCATAAAAGACCCCAAGAATTTAGTATGCATTAAGAAGGCCTGAATCCTATCAGGTCATTATACCCGTAGGATCTGAATGAAAAACACTTTTCTTTAATGCACAGTCACAAAGTTTGGGACTGAAGAAGGAAGAGACCTGGATAGAACCATTGTTTGTCCCCCAGTATAGACAGAGAAATTGTAAGTAAAAGGAAGTAGGTCAGGTTACAGTGCTTCCAAGGGCAAGTACAGAGAAGGTCTTTTGGGTTTATCATGATGATTTGTCAACCAGTCACCAAGGGAAGGACCAAGAATTTCATTCAGCAGCATGCCTCACTAGGCACAAGATATCCAGTGTGATGTTCAAAGGTTGTGATCAACACAAAGATATCCAAGGTGACTTCGTGGCTCAGTGGATAGAGTGCTAGGCCTGGAGTTAGGAAGACCTGGATTTGAATCCTGCCTTAGACACTTACTAGCTGTGTAACCCTGGGCAAGTCACTTTACCCTGTTTGCCTCATTTTCTTCATCTGCAAAATGGGATAATATTAGATTCTACCTCACAAGATTACTGTGAGAACCAAAGGAGACAAATATTTGTAAAATACCTAACAACTCTTAAAGCACTATATGAATGTTTTTACTATTATTATAATTATATCCCAGTAGGAGGCCAAGGACACTCTTACACTAATTCATGATGCTTTCTCAACCATGGTATCATAGGAAGCTTGACCTTATAACAGATTTCTCTCCTTCCCAGGAGAACATTATTGGCTTTAGATCAGAGGTGTCAAACTCCATGGCTGTGGGTACCCAACCAGATTAAATTGCAATTTTTTTAACAATATAAATAGGGGAGGCTAAGTGGTAGAGTGAATAGAGCACCAGCCCTGGAGTCAGGAGGACCTGAGTTCAAATCCGGCCTCAGACACTTAATACTTACTAGTCGTGTGACCTTGGCCAAGTCACTTAACCCCAATTGCCCTACCTTCCCCCCTCCAAAAAAGAATTATAAAAATACAATACAGCCTAGATAATGTTAATTTGTGGTTTTCTGATCATAAATCATTCATCCCTCCAGAATGTATATTTGAGTCCCACAAGCCAAGTTGCCTTCTGCTCCTCAGACCACCTTGTGTTTTTACTGGAGGTTTTTAGTGACATGGGCTTTATGTACAGTTTTTTCAGCTGAGATTCACAGTTCACTGCTAACTTCTTGAGAGTAATTCAATAGAATCTAGGCATCTAATTGTGTACCATCCAAAACCCAATAGACATGTAGAATAAGAAAACCAGGCCATTAAATTGTGTGTGTAGTGTGAAGTTGTACTACACATTTGAAGTAAGACTGGTGGGCAGCTAAGTGGTACAGTGGAGGAAGTCCTAGAGTTGGAGTCAGGAATGTCTGAGGTCAGAGCACTTGCTGTGTGACACTGGGCAAGGCCCTTCACCGCTCTCTGCCTCAGTTTCCTTTTCTATAAAATGAGATAACATTACTATACAGGGTTGTTGCAAGGAACAAATGAAATAACATATGTAACCTGCTTTGCAAACTTTAAAGTGCTGTAATAAATGGTTATTATAAGATTGGGGTCTATTTCCTGCCAATGGCAGAGTTTGCCAAGAAAACTATATAGTCTGACCTTGAAAAATCACCCTTTCTATGAACACAGCACATTCAAAGGGGAATTCAGTTCATTCATCAGGTTTTAAGGTGGGCATGGAAATGAAAAAGTGACAAGGAGATTGAAGAAGAAAATAAAATCCCTGATGTGAGTGCCTGGAGATCAGGTCTTAGTAGTTCGCACACATCTTCCAGCATACAGACAATTCTGGGCTTTATATGATTGATATTCAGGGCTGCTTCCCATCACCTGTTGACTGAACACAGTGATTGATGAACCAGAATTAGCATGGACCTGGAAAACTCACCCAATTTTTCACATTTCAAATCTCAATCCAATACACTCTCCTGAACTCTTACAGCAATATCAGAAATAATTCATCTTCTTCCTTGCAAGAGATTGAGAGATGACTATGAGGTATGCATACTGAAGAATCTGACCCAGAAGATAATCAGAGGATCATAGTGATAACTAATAGCTGGATTTAAAGTTTGCAAAGCATTTTACACATATTATCTAATTTGATCCTCAAAACAATCCTGCAAGACAAGTGTTAGGTTTATCTTCATTTTACAGATGAGGCTGAGAGGCTATGCAACTTGTCCAGGGTCACATAACTAGTAAATTACAGAGCTGGTATATGAACCCACTTTATCTGATCACAAATCCATGCTTCTGTCCATGCACTCTCTCTAAATAAGAATTTCACCAGAGACATGAAAAGAAGACCTAATGCCTTACCTAGGGTGAAGGTAGTGGGTAAGGAAGGACATCGATCATTGGATGGGGATATTGTCAACTCCTTGGACAGAGGTGATAGAAAAGTCAAGTACTGTGAGTTGTTTCAGTACTTGCCCAAAAACCAGTAGTGAGAAATTTACAACTGAAAGGTATCTTACTGCCATTTTGGACATAGAGGAGCAGCAAGGGAGAGAGATCGGGGGAGGCAAGAAGTAAGGTTTACAAAGAAGAACAGCTGACTTCTCCCCCCAATAATTAGGAACTGGCCTCTGCTGTGAAACCTTGTAGTAATTTTTGTGGTTTTTGCATGACAATTTGGAAGCCGGGGAACATTTAGGGTTCAGGAAGAATGTGAAAATATTGTAGGGATACCTAATAGAGTTCCCTGATGAGGATATATCACTGTGGATTTTGCCGGCCCCTAAACAGGACTCTGAGGTCCAATGTGCTAACAGTCACTGAGGCAATTGGGACCAAAACACAGTTCCAGAAGTTCAGAACTCTAGTCAATGAGTGGGTGGGCGATGGTGTGTGTACTGTCTGCCCATACCTGACCAGCTACCCTGCCAATAAAGATATCCTTCCCCATCCCTACCCCCACCCCAAAATAAGAGCATTTAAGAACTGGTTTTTAAGCTATCTCAAGGAGGAGAATTCAGAGCTGAGAGATTTGATCACATAAAGACATTTTCCCCCCATTAAAACAATCAGTCAGGGCAGCTAGGTGGTACAGTGGATAGAGTGGATATTTTGGCCCTGAAATCAGGAGGAACTAAGTTCAAATCCATCCTCTGAACAAAATCTTGACACTTACTAACTGTGTGACGCTGGGCAAGTCACTTAGCCCCAGTTGCCTCATCAAAAAACAAACAAAATGGGGCAGCTAGGTGGCGCAGTGAGTAAAGCGCTGGCCCCGAAGACGGGAGGACCCGAGTTCAGTTGCAGCCTCAGTCACTTAACACCCACACACAAAAAAAACTAGCAGTGTAACCTTGGGCAAGTTACTTAACCCCAATTACCCTCCAAAAAGCAAAAAAAAAAAAAAAAAA
>NW_027187378.1:40311953-40417524 GCF_028583685.1 Petaurus breviceps papuanus | reverse complement strand
AAAAAAAAAAAAAAAAAAAAAAAAAAAAAAAAAAAAAAAAAGACCACTCTGGGGGGGGGGGGGGACAGGGGGGACAGTTAGTCATAAGTGCTTACTATGTACTGAAAAGACCAAAACACAAACAAACAAACATCATCCCTGCCTTCAAAGAGCTCGCTTTGTAATGCGAAAGACAAACAACTGACTACACAAGATACAGACTGTGTAAATGCCAATGGGAGTAATCTCTGAGGGCAGGTGTGTAAGAGTTATCTCTTTGAATAGACAAAAATGGTTACAAGTGTCTGAGATAATAGGAAGGAGGCAGGTTTATTCCCACAGGCAGCACAATAACGAGAGTGGATAATCTGAGTGTTGCCCAGGGTGCCAAAATTTACAGGGCACTGATAGCACTTAAATTCCTTCATGATATAGAAACAACTGAGCTTAGCATTGGGCTGGCAAGGATAATGAATTCAAATAGGAAGTTACTAGATAGTTTATACTTCCTGTTCCTCTCAGGCTCCCCACCCTCTACCCCCTTGCTATGCTCCAAGTGATCTTGCTCCTTCCCTTCAACTAAATTTGTCTCCAGAAGTTGATTCACATGTGTTTTGCGTGTTCTTGCACAAGTCAAGTCCTATGTCGAGAAACTTGCCCAAGGAGTAAAAATGTTAATTATGATTCTGCCCATAGGGGCAAGGTTTATGCTACCATAGAGCATGGACCAGATTTGCCTACTGAAACACATCCTCAGATTGTGCCAGCCCCAACCCCACTAGGGCTTCTGGTGAGGGGCCATGGAGGAGGAGAGAGAAGGAAAGGAGATCACCACGGATCAGCTGCTAGGCTGAAGATGCAGAGGCAGAGACTGATAGTGCCTATTATGGGTCAGTGCACAACTGAAAAGGGAACATAAAAAGTGTAGCAAAGTTGTAACTATTGTGGAATGGGTCCCTTGTTATGAAAGATGTGTCAGAGTGGCCAGGAGTACATATGACGTTGTGAGGCTGATATTGAGCTGAGCTTCTCCTGTTTCATGGCAGAGCCTTTTGTTCTGTCTGGTGTGGCCAAGGAAGGGCCGCTGTGTGAGACTCTGGGACGTGGTTAGAAGCATATATATAATGCACTAGATAGAGCCTGGAATCAAGGATACCTGAGCTGCCTCAGATACTTACTAGCTGTATGACCCTGAACAAGTCATTTGACTTGTTTGTCCAAGTTTTCTCAACTGTAAAATGAGGATAATAATAGCACCTACTTCTTAGGGTTATTGTCAGGATCAAATGAGATAGTATTTGTAAAGGGTTTAACACAATGCAAGGCACATAGTAGGTGCTTAAATGCTTATTTTCTTCTTTCTTTCCTTCCTTTTTTCTTTCCTTCCTTCTTTTTTCATTTTCTTTTTTCTTTCTTACTTTCTTTCTTCCTTCCTTTTTTCTTCCTTTCCTTCTTTCCTTCCTTCCTTTCCTTCCTTCCTTCCTTCCTTCCTTCCTTCCTTCCTTCCTTCCTTCTTTCCTCTGTAATCCTTAAAGCCACAACTACTGGGTTGAAAGACAACAGTCAAAGAAATGGAAAATATCACAGATAGTACTTCAAATAATCCCAAGCTATTCTCTGCCACATCATTATCATTATAGTTAGAATATATATAGTGCTTCAAGGTCTGCAGAACTTGAAATAACTTTACAAGTATTATTTTGTTAGATCCTCACAACAACCTTATCCAGTAGGTGCCATTATTGTCTCCATTTTATAGACAAGGAAACAAGCATACCCAGGGTCACACAACTAAGTGTGTAAGGCATCATTAGAATTCAGGTCTTCATGACTTTAAGTCCTGCTCTCTACCCATTCAGACACCTAGCTGCCTCCTTTTTATTTTTAATTTGTTTCCTTTTTGGAGGGCAATTGGGGTTAAATGACTTGCCCAAGGTCACACAGCTAATTTTGTGTGTGTGTGTTAAGTGTCTGAGGCTGGATTTGAACTCAGGTCCTCCTGACTCCAGGGCTGGTGCTCTATTCACTGTGCCACCTAGCCACCCTGCTGCCTCCTTTTTAGAAGAAAGTTTTCCTGATGATTCAGTATGGTAGCAAATCATGGAAGACAACAAAATCAGGAGAATCAAAATGTCAGTTAGCCTCCTGACTCCAGGTCCAGCACTCTGCTCACTGCACCACCTGGTATCCATGATATTAAAAGAACCAGAGGTGACTCCTCTGTGGGGGATTTATGAAAAGGCATGATAAGAAGAACTGCAAAGGATATCTGCTCCAGGGGAGAGATTACCTATACTGCGAGATCATGGATCCATCAAAGTAAGTTGTAGCTTTCCCCAGCATTAATATCCTTCCGGGGGAGGGGAGGAAATAAGTAAATATAACAAGATAAATATGATATGTTTTGTTGCTGTCACCAAAGATCGGGGGGGGGGGGAAATTCATCAAAAATGTCATAAGCACTAAATTGGCCAATAGATGGTTTTTAAAAAACTGAACTTTGTAATAGGAGAAATTTTCTCCCAGTGAGTGAAAGCTCCCGAGCCAAGTTTAGGCAGAGTGAAAATTTTTATAGAATGTCAGGAATGAAGGGAGGGAAAAGCAGGGAAGGGGGGAAGTTGAATGAAGAAAGAGGGGGTGGGGTATGAAGCATCAGAATCCAGATTGCTTTAAATGGCCAAGCCAAAGTTGACGAGAACTCAGGAACTGCCCCTCTGCGGAGAGGCCACTGAGCTCTCCCTTCCTGTCTGGCCTCTAGAAGCACAAGCCAAATATTACAAAACATCCTTTTCCCTCTAGCCAAGAATTCAGCTCTGGAGACCAGCCCCTTCACTGTCACTCCCTATGCCTCTCACTCCCTACTCCTTCCTCTGGACACCTTCTCAGGATCACTAGGCAGAGAATCTCCCTGCTTCCCCAGGAGCAATGAATCTGTTGTAGCAGGTAGCACAACAGGGAGAGACAACCACCCTCCACACCTCCACACCTCCACACCCCTGGGAAAGCTGCAATCTCTGAGGTAGGAAACCAATTGGAAAGCAGAACTAGGAAATTCTTGCTGGCACTGAGAACCAACAAAATACTACTCAGACACCGTGTCACTAGAAGCCTTTTAAACATTGGATTGTGGGTGTATTCACTGATAAGGGAGGGGTGCAGAGAGTGGGATAGAATCTGGGTTGTGTTAAAACTTAGTCCAGGATTCTTTTTTCTCTTTTTAATTTTTCTTTTTTCAATTTAACTCTAATGCTTCAGTCCCTGGGAGTGCAAGTTTTGTTTAGGAATTGGTGTGGGAAGTGTTTATTGGAGAATTCTGGGAAACAGATGTCGTCAAGGAAAATAGGATTTTCTGATTGCCTGAAATGTCAAGTGGCATTTGTAAATACTGTAAACTCTGTTTGCATCAAGGAAAAGGAACTAGGGTGGTGTAATGGAGCCAGAACACTGGGCTAGGATTCAGAAGACCTGAATTTGAGTCACGGCAATGGCATTAACCAAATTTGTGACATTGGACAATCCAGATGTCTTTTTTTTTTTGAGCCTCAGTGGTCTCATCTATGATATGGAAGACACAATGGTGTGCAATGGAGAATTAGAGGACCCGGAAAATAGGAGACCTGTGTCCTAGTCTTGGTTCTGACACTTTTTGAAATCAATCATCCCTTCTGGGTTTCTATTTCTCCATCTGGACAATGTGAAGCTTGAACTAAAGGATCTCTTCTAGCTCCAACATTTTAACAATAACCTCTGAGGACCAAGAAAAAGGGGGCTGGAGCTCTGAGGAACCCCAGCAGTCATTCAACATATAGCTAAAACAACAGCAAAAACATTTTATATCTATTTATCTCATTTGATCTCCACAAAAACTCTGTGATGTATATGCAATTATTTTTCTCATTTTGCGAGTGAGGAAACAGAGGCTCAGAATGTAAGTGGCTTGCCCAGGGTCCCACAGCTAGTAAGTATCTCTGGCAGGATTCAAATCCAGGTTTTCCTGATTCAAGCCCAGAATTCTATCCACTACCTAATTCATATATGACTATGCTGCCTACTCAGTATCACTGGAAATAGGGGCTTTGTATGTCCCCTCACCCCTAACAGTGCTGGACTATGTGGTCTAGCTTGGGATCACTAAAAGTCTTTTCTATGGTATTTTCTATTCTCTTGAATGTTAGCCTTTAACTCACTAGTAGTCATGGCCTCAGGGTCAAGACACACTTCATTCCCCTCCTGGCCACAGCACCAGAGAGAGCAGCTCTGCTATAAACTACAATGGAGAGAAAGCCAATCCCAAAGCTAGGAAGACCTGGTTTTAAGTCCTGCCTCTGACATACAGTCAAGTCATTTAACCTCTTGGGGCTTTGAACAGCTATTTAAAACTATAATTTGCTGCATTGGTAGAAATTTCCTCGCCAGTTCTCAATACTAGTAAAATAAGAAGTCCAGACGGGGAAGTGGGGGGAGAGAGAAGACAAGGATGAATCTTTACTGAGCCATCCACACTCATATGAGAGTGCCTCTTACAATCATGGACTTGCATTTGTGAGACAGAAGGCTGGGGTGAAGAATGCTGTCTGTGAGCATGAGAAAGGGCAAGACCAATTGACCCACAGCAAGACTGACTCTGTGGCCTGGACTTTAAACAACAGAATGGGATCGCTTCATAACACAAACACTCCCACCAGAATGAGGTGGAGATTAGCAGGGCCCCTGTGCAAGGGTGAATTTAGGCAGATTCCTCAAGCATTCCACACTATGACACCCCATTTTTCTGAGCTCCTAGAACACTTTGTATTTGCATAGGGTCATAGGACTTAGAGCCGGAAGAGACTTTTAGAGATCAACTAGTCAAAAGCCCCTCGTTTTACAAAAAAGAAAAACAAAACATCCAGACAAAGGGAATTTCTAGTCCAAGGTCATGTAGCTGGTAAATGGCAGAAGCAGGATCACAAAATCATAGGCTTAGAGTAAGGAGGGACCTTGGATGTTATCTCTTCTAATTCCCTCATTTGTGGATGAGGACACTGAAGGCCAGGAAGGTTGCGACTTGCTCAAGATTTGAAACTCAAAATTTAAAAAAAAAACATTTAATTCTCAAGTCATTGGAAATAATAAAATATTATTCTATCTTTAAAAAAAAAAAGATTGGGGTGGCCAGGTAGCACAGCGAGTAAGAGCACCAGCTCCAGTGTTGAGAAGACCTGGAGATCGAATCCCGGGCTCAGACACTTAGCACCCACCCAGAAACACCTGGCCATGTAACCTTGAGCAAGTTACTTAACCCGAATTGCTTAGGGGCAGCCAGGTGGCTCAGCGAGTAAGAGCATCGGCTCCGGTGTCGGGATGACCTGGATCAAATCCAGCCTCAGATACTCAGCAACACACCCAGAAATAACTGGCCGTGTAACCTTGAGCAAGTTACTTAACCCCGATTGCTTTAAAAAAAAAAAAAAAAGATTACAGGGGCCTCTAGGTGCTGCAGTGAATAGAACACCAGCCCTGGAGTCAGGAGGACCTGAGTTCAAATTTGACCTTAGGCACTTAACACATACTAACCATGTGACCTTGGGCAAGTCACTTAATCCCAATTGCCCTACCTTTCCCCTTCCAGAAAGGAAAAAAAAAAAGATTACGGGTAGGAAATAACAGAATCAGGATTCAAACCCAGGTCCTTTAACCCTAAATTCCATTAACCCATTGTTCCATACTGCAACTCTGATTTGGCATTTAGTAGCATTGCTGACATAAATGATTGTGGTAGAATGAAAAGAGAGGTGAACCTGGAGCTATGAGAATTAGATTTGAGTTGTGTACCCTCCACTTGTTAGCTGTGTGATCTCAAGTGAGTCAGTGGGCCTCAGTTCCCTTATTTCTAAAACATGGATAATATTACTTGTATTTACTACCTCATTGGAGCTGAGGCTTAAGGAAAACTATATTGTAGAAAAGATAATCAGAAAAACACATAAATGAATAGCTTTTCTATATATTACTAACAAAACCCAAGGGAAACAGAAATTCCATTCAAAATAACTACAAAATGCCTAAAATATTTGGGTGTTAACCTAACAAGACACGTTATACTTATATAGATGCAACTACAAAACACTATTTTAAAAAGAGGAAGAAGGGTGGCTAAGTGGCGTAGTGAATAAAGCCCCAGCTCTGGAGTCAGGAGGAACTGAGTTCAAATCTGACCTCAGACACTTAACACAAAAACTAGCCGTGTTACCTTGGGCAAGTCACTTAACCCCAATCGCCCCTCCAAAAAGCAAAAAACAAACAAACAAAAAAAAGGAAGATCTAACCAATTTGGAAAGAAATTCAATGTTCCTGCCTGGGCTGTACCAATATAACAAAAATGATGAAACAACATGAGTTAATTTACAGATTTAGTGCTACCAAGAGATTGTTTTATGGAAATAGGCAAAATAATAACAAAACTAATTTAAAGTAAGAAAAAGTCTAGGATATTCAGGGAAATAATGAAAAGCAATAGTAATGAAGCTGGGATAGCAGGAACAGATTTACCTACATTATGAAGCAGCAATCATCAAAATTATTTCCTACTTGTTTGAAAGTAGAAATGCAGGGGCAGTAAATAGAGCACTGGCCCTGGAGTCAGGAGGACCTGAATGTGTGATCTCAATTGAGTCGGTGTCAAGAGGACCTGAATTCAAATCTAACCTCAGACACTTAACACAAAATCTAGCCATGTGACCTTGGGCAAGTCACTTAGCCCCAATTGCCCTACCTTCCCCTCTCCAAAAAGGAAAGAAAGAGAGAAAGAAAGAAAGAAAGAAAGAAAGAAAGAAAGAAAGAAAGAAAGAAAGAAAGAAAGAAAGAAAGAAAGAAAGAAAGAAAGAAAGAAAGAAAGAAAGAAAGAAAGAAAGAAAGAAAGAAAGAAAGAAAGAAAGAAAGAAAGGAAGAAAGGAAGAAAGAAAGAAAGAAGAAATCCATATCCATGGAACAGACTAGGAAAAAAACAGCAGGAACCGGAAGCAATCACAATATTCCATTGCTTGATAAACCCAAAAAAGCAAACTACTAGGGGAGGAAATCCCAATTAAGCATGTTTAGCTGGGAAAGCAGTTTGGTAGAAATTAGGTCTAGTCTCACATTTTGTACTCTATACCACAATAAATTCAAATGGATAAATGACCTAAATATAAAAGGTGACATTCTATAAAAAGTTAGAGAAGAGAGAGAGGTACATTTCTGATCTCTGGTTGGGGGGTGGGGGTTCTTTTTTTTCCTTCAGTTGTTTTTTTTTTAAGCAATTGGGGTTAAGTAACTTGCTCAAGGTTACACGACCAGTTATTTCTGGGTGTGGTGCTAAGTATCTGAGCCCAGATTCGATCCCAGGTCATCCCAACTCAGGGACCGGTGCTGTTACTCACTGAGCCACCTGGCCGCCCCCCCCCTTCAGTTATTTAAAGTTTTGAGTTCCAAATTCTATCACTCCCTCTCTCCCTCCCTTTCTACCCCCCCTGAGGTGGTAAGCCATCAGATATAGGTTATACATGTGCAATTATATAAAACATTTACATATTAGTCATTTTGTACAAGAAGACTTGAATAAAAGAAAACAATGAAAGAAAGTTTAAAAATAGTATGCTTCAGTCTGTATTCAGACAATATCAGTTCTTTCTCTGAAGGTGAACAGTATACTTCAGTCCTTTGGGACTGATTGTCTCAGATCATTGTATTGCTGAGAATGGCTAAGTCAGTTCACAATTCTTCATCAAACAATATTGCTGTTACTGTGCGCAGTGTTCTCCTAGTTCTAGTTACTTCACCATGCATCAGTTCCAGGTTTTTCTGAAATCATCCAGCTTTTAATTTCTTATAGTACAATAATATTCTATTACAACCATATACCACAATTTGTTTAGCCATTCTCCAATTGATGCCCTCCAATGCCCTCCAATTTCCAATTTTTGGTCACCACAAAAATAATTGCCATAAATATTTTTGTACAAATAGGTCTTTTTCCATTTTTTTTAATTTTTAGTGTCTTTGGGATATAGACCTAGCAGTAGTATTTCTGGATCAAAGGGTATGCATAGTTTTAGAGCCCTTTGGGCATAGCTCCAAATTGCTCTCCAGAATGGTGGGATCAGTTCACAACTCCACCAACAGACGTTAGTGTCCCAATTTGCGCACATCCCCTCTGATATCCAACATTTCCCTTTTTTGTCATATTAGACACTCTGATAGGTGTGAAGTGGTACCTCTGAGTTGTTTTAATTTGTATTTCTCTTATCAATAGTGATTTCGAGTATTTTTGCACATAACTTTAGATAGCTTTGATTTTTTTGTCTGAAAACTGCTTGTTCATATCCTTCGACCATTTATCAATTGGGGAGTGACTTGTGTTTTTATAAATTTGACTCAGTTCTCTATATATTTAAGAAATGAGGCCTTTATCAGAGATACTTTTTGCAAAATTTTTTCAAATTTTCTTCTTTCCTTATAATTTTGGTTACATTGATTTTGTTTGTGCAAAAAGTTTTAGATTTTATATAATCTAAATCATCTATTTTACATTTTGTAATGCTCTTTATATCTTCTTTGGTCTCAAATTCTTCCCTTATCTATAAATCTAGGAGAAGGGTTCTTAACCAAGCAAGGGAGAGAAGTGATCATAAAAGGCAAAACTAGGACTGGTTCACTTTTGTCTTTGTAACTTCATTGTTTAATACAGAGCCAGGCACCTAGCAGGTGCTGGTTGTTGGTTGATTTACAAAATAGATCATTTCAACTACATAAAATGAAAGGTTTCATGTATGCAAAGAAGTGAAACAAAGAAATGATAGAACCACTGCTTAGTGTGGATGGAACAGCACTTTACATAGTGCCTGGCTCATAGTAGATACTTAATAAATGTTTATTGATTGGCTGATTGATAACTGTCGTGAAGGAGAAGGCAGACTTATTCAGTTTTTATATTATTTCTGTTTCTCTTCCTAAGAAAATAATGTCTGCATTGAAAAGTCCAGAACAAAAATAGCTAATAGGAAGTTGGAATATAACAAAAATTAGGAGATGAGAGCATTTAGCTACTCATGATAATGATAATGATAATAGCTTAATTTTATAGGGCTAAGTTTGCAAAACTCTTTGTATTAATTATCTCTTTTGCTAAGTTTAAGTCACCTGACCAGAATTGTTAGGTTCAACTACTGAGCCACTGCAAGTAATCTTTGAGGAAATATGGAGAATGGGGGAGATGCTTCAGGATTCAAGGACAAATATTTGTCCCCACTTACAAAAAAAAAAGAGAATAAAATATATGGTCTGTCAACTGTAAGCCGTTGAGTCTTACTTATATTCCTGATGAAATTCTGGAATTAAAGGGATAGTGAGTTACCTTCTTAAAAAAAACAACAACAAATAATGATCATGAAGAGCCACCATGAAGGGGGGGGGGGAAGAGAAAGGGAAAAAGGAAAGAAAGGAGGAAGGAAAGAAGGAAGGGAGAAAAAAGGGAACAAGGGAGGAAATAGCTGGCAAGACAAGTTCAGGAAAGACTAGCTTCTTTGAAGTTTTTTTTTTACTAGACCATTAGATAAAGGTAATGGAGCAGATATACTTTACCTAGATCTTATAAAAGCACTGTATAAGTCTCCCACTCTATTCTTATAGACATGATGGAGCAATGTGGGCTAGATCATAGCAAAATTAGGTGTATATAGAATTGTTTAAATGATTAGACCCTAAGATCAGCTATTATGATCCCATGTAAACTGATAGAAGTCTCCAGTGGAAGGTTCCAGGGAATCTATTCTTGGCTCTGTTCTAGTTAACATTTTTGTTAGAGACTTGGAAAAGTTTATATGGTATGTTTATAAAATTTTCAGATGACATAAAGTTAGGAGATTTCTTAAGGCACACAATGACAGAATCAGTATTTTAAATATCTTAATAAGCTAATAGAACACACACACACACACTCCAAAGCCTTCTTCCCCAATTTCCCATACTTGCAGATTGGGTCCACAGAGGAGCAGCTGTTGTCTCAGGTTTTAGGGGTAATCCTATGGGTGTTTGGGGCAGCTAGGTGGTACAGTGGATAGAGCACTGGGCTTGGAATCAGGAAGACTCATCTTCATGAGTTCAAAACTGACCTCAGAGACTCCCTAATTCTGTGACCCTGGGCAAGTCACTTAACCATGTTAGCCTCAGTTCCTCATCTGTAAAATGGTCTGGAGAAGAAAAGACAAACCACTCCAATATCTTTACCAAGAAAATCTCAAAATTGGGGTTATAAAGAGTTGGACATGACTGAGCAACAACTGTGGGTGGCTTCTTCTACCACTGTATCTAACAAGCTTTCATTGGTGTGTTTCCCATTAACTACCAGCCAGGAGACTTAATTATCCTTAACCAAAGGCATTTATTAAGATGGCATAGTAAAAACAGTTGGTGCAAAATTATCCCCCCCCCAAAAAAACATAACCCAGTGTATCAGCAATGCCATATTCACAATGCCTATGGAGATTACAGATATGCTGATATAATTATCCATCACAAAATACATCATGCTTGCCATATGGGGGAATAAACTAGAAAATTTATTAAGATACCAAAAGACTGAGTCCCCAAACCAGAAAGTGAAAGCCATCAGAGTAGTTATGACATTGGCACAGGTAGATAAAGTAGAAAGCACCCACATTTTCAAGCCTTTAAAACAGAACAGGCTACCTCAGGCAAAGGTCCTCCTCTCCCCACTCACAGCAACCACCCAGCTTCCGGGAAGCACGCTCCCAGCAGCTCTGGCCCCTGGCAGTCCTCAGCAGGAGTCCTTAGCAGAAATTCTGGCTAACTCAAAAAGGGCTTCGCGCTGCCGCTGCCTCTGCTACTGCTGCTGCCGTTGCCACCACCGCCAGCCACCGCAGGAACTCTAGTTTGGCTTCCGCTTCCTCTTGCTCCGCCCCTTCCTGCTACGTCAGCAAGTCCAATGGGGCATGGAAGATCTTTAAATCCCATAACCCTTACACCCAGACCCTAACTCTCCAATAAATGTACACAGAATCTATGAGAAGGGCTGTTGTTGTCTGTCCTTCATTCTCAAAGAGAACCATGACATCAGGAAGGTGATTTCATGACTCACAAGTAAACTGGATTTAAGTGAGGCAGGGCTGTCCAAAGTCCTCAGACTCACTTTCTCCGCCAAAGTAATCTGGGTCCAGTGGCCAGATAGGGAGCAGGACAATTGGAGACAGCCCAGAATGCAGCGGGGGCATGAGAAGAATAGGCTCAAACTTAAAGTACAATGATAGTTCCATGGCAAACACACAGACATGTGATGAAGGGTAACTCCCATCATCTAGAAGTCCTTTCTCACTTTGTAAAGTCCTCGTGCAGCTCCCCTTAGGCACAGTATCTCTGCTAAGTGGACCATTCATCTGGGTGCCTTGAGGCAGCTCCTACCTTGAGCTCATCACCAGTTCTCTACTCTGCTTTTAGGGGGTCATGCTTCTTGAAATGGCCAATGACATTGGATTATTATCTTTCTGTATCCATGTCTGTCCCATCATGGGTGTTTCTACTTCTGACTAAATGCCTTGTCTCCTTCTGGTCTAGTACTTCCTATGAAATGGTCTAGGGAGAGTTTCTGGTGGGGAAACCTAGGCTCAGAGAAGTTAGATGGCTTTCCCGCAAAAATAAAGGTGTGGAGAGGTTTGCAGATTGCTATGTTCAACCTCATATTTAGCCCAAGGGTCTGACTTGTTGACCTTCTCCTATGCCACTGAACACCATTACAGGCTTGATCCATTCTCAGAGTGGCCCATCTCAGAGTAATAATACCTTTGGTCTTGAGGAAACTGTCCACAAGTGGTGGGATAAGAAAGGGGGAAGGGGTCAAAAGAGTACCTAAGTTACTCTCTGGTGTAACCTTAGCACAAAAAGGAAAACAGTGCACATAAGAAAAAGGCAAAAAGAGGGATCATTTTTAGCCCAACATCTCTGCAAACACAAAGGGCTATATTCAACCAAAATATTTAGAGAAATCAGGCAATACAGGCAATGCAGGTATATGGGGCCAGCCCCTCATGCTTCAGTGAAAGCCAATTGTGAATAAATGGGAAGGAAACAGGTAGGGTTTTAGTTCACAGGATCACAGAATTTAGAGATAACTGAGACCTAGAGATCATCTTCTTCAGCCTTCTCAGTAAAAAGCTTGGCCACGGAAAGGAAGTGACTGGCCAATATCAGACAGGTAGCAAGTGACAGAATTGGGATTCAAAGCCAAGTCTTCCGATTCTATATCTAGCAGTGGTTTGGTGCCCCTAGGGTCTACCTTTCTCTTTGTGTGTCATGAGTTCTACAGGTGTGGCTCCTCTCAAGAGAAGATGACAGAGTAGGTGGTGTCTATGTGCCCTCAGGCATCTTGTCTGGCCATGGGCTGTGGATTGTGTTGGTACCCTGCCCCAGAGACCCGCAACAGGCAGCATTATTTCAGAGGAGTCAAAAATGATCCTTCAGGTCCAGCATAAGCAACATCCTTATTAAACATACACTGTGTCAAAGACTTGTCTTCAGGCTAAGGAACACAACTGGGCCATGCACTAGACAAGCAGCATGGGGTCTTGGAAAGAATGTTAGACTTCAAGTTAGGCAGATGTGGGTTCAGATTCTGCCTCCAACTGACATACTAGCTCCATGACCACGGGCAAATCCAAGCTCCCTAAACTACAGCTTCTTCAGTTTGCAGATGTAAAGTAGGGGGGCTAATGCCTGTAGAATCTACCTCATAGGACTATCATGAGGATCAAATGAGCTAAAGTGTATGCAGAGCTCGGCAAACTTAAAATCCCTATATAAGCATCAGCTATTCTTATTATTACAATATAACACAGTGTTTGGTACAGAATAGGTACTTACTAAACACTTTCTGATTGACTAATTACTTAACCTCTCTGAGCCTCATTTTCCTCATCTACAAAGTGGGGTTGGTAATATTTGCTCTACCAATTTGGGCGACTAGGTAGATTCCTGGAGTCAGGAAAACCTGAGTTCAAATCTAGCCTCAAACACTTACTAGTTGTGTGATCCTGGGCAAATCACATAACTTCTGCTTGCCTCAGTTTCTCATTTATGAAACAGGAATAATAATAGCACCTCCTAGGTGCTACCTCCTAGGATTGTTGTGAGGATCAAATATTTATAAATATACAATGTTAATAATATAATTAATTTTATTATACTATACAATAATCTAATATGTAATAAATATAATATTTATAAGTGCTGAAAATCTTTAAGTGAGATATAAATAATACCAGTAGTAATAATACCAACTTTACAAAGTTTCTATGGATAAAAGTATTTTGTAAACCTCAAAGCACTATAGAAATGTGAGGTGTATTGTCATTGTTAGGTCCTATCTGAATTACTCCAGCCTAGTAGGGACTCAAAATGACCTATACGCTACTAAACAGAGACCCCTGTGAGTTAGGGGTAGAGCCAACATATCCCATTTCTGAACAAGACCTTCCTGAATCTATCTTTAATATTAAACTTCATGGTAAATAAGTTCCCTTAAAATAATTATAACTGTATTCTAAGAGTACCCATGTTTGTCAGAGATAAAAGGAAATCTTAATATAATTGTAGCTGCTCCCATATTTGGCTAACAGATCACCCTAGAGATGGATGGGGAAGAAATGATCAATAAAAATGGGAGCTTTCCAAGGACAGAAGCCAAAACCTTTTTGAAAAATTATGAGAATTAGGGGTGTCTAGGTGGCGCAGTGAATAGAGCACCAGCCCTGGAGTCAGGAGGACCTGAGTTCAAATCTGGCCTCCGACACTTAACACTTGCTAGCAATGTGACATTGGGCAAGTCACTGAACTCCAATTGCCCTGCCCTTCCCCCTCCAAAAAGCAAAAAAAGAAAAGAAAAAAAGAAACATGATGAGAATTCAATGCAATGCCATAAAAAATTGAATAAGGACCTATTGTCAAGGTCTATCTTGCAGATGCCCACCACTAGACAAATTCAGTTTTAGAGGATCAGTTATAGGACACTGGGACAAACACTAAAGAACACAGCATCACCCCTTGGATCCCAAATGGAATGCACTTTCTGATCAAGTAGCACAAGAACCAACCATGGAACACACAAGATTCTGAGGGAAAATCACACATACCACATGAGCTTCTGACTGACTACCCTACATATAGCCCTTTCTAGGCTACATACAGCAGGGAATAGAGCATTAGACAGGTCAGATCAGAAAGACCTGAGCTCCAATCCTGCCTCAGATACTTGCTAGGTATGTGACTCTGGGCAAGTCATTTAACTTCTCTCAGCCTCAGTTTCCTCAACTGTAAAATGGGGATAATATTAGCATCTACCTCCCAGGATTGTTATGAAGACAAAATGAGATAATATTTGTAAAATGCTTTGAAACCCTTAAAGTATTATATAAATGCTAGTGATTGCTCCCTCCCTCCTGATTTTCATATAAAATGGCCACAGGGAAAACCAAAGCAAAAATCCAAACCAATTACAGATGAGTTTCTGCAAATTTCTCAGAACCTACTCACCATCCATTTATTCAATCTCTCTCACACACTTCCCTGTAACTGCAGAGAGGTCAGGCTGTTCTGACCAAGATAGACTAGCCCTGAAAGCAGCACAGAGCTGGATTAAACACCAGCTCCTGCCCTACTGGAAATGGATGGAGTTCCTAATGCTCATTTCTGGTGCATAAACTCCCTGCTAACACCACTACATACATTGCACTCTGCTAGGTGCTGGTAGAGTCCCTGCCCTCAGAGAACTTACAATGTAGCAGGGGGAGGATACATACACAAACTGCCATACTGCAAGACAGAAAATAACAATGCAGACAAGAGTCACATGGCTAGTAAATGTTAAGTGTCTGAGGACGGATTTGAACTCAGGTCCTCCTGACTACAGGGCCAGTGTTCCATTCACTGTGTTACCTAGCTGCCCCCAGTTTTCTGAGGAAGAAGAGATTATCTTAAATTAAGATCAGGGGAAACATCATAAAGGAGGTAACATCTATGAATTTAATTGAAAGGAGAAAAAATAGCCATTTGAGGAAAATGATCTGAAATATGTCAGAAAGATCTATTTATGGAACTCAGGATATGAGAGCCAATCAGGTTGAGAATATGAGATAGCTACTAGGAAAGAGTGTCAATGAGTTTGAAGCCCATCCATAGAGGACCTGATATTTCAAAGCACAGGGGATAAGAAGATGGTCTAGAGTCAAAAAATTTGCCCACTTACATTGTAGTGTTGAAATATGGTACATGGGACAAAACATAAAAACAAGCAAGTAAGACCAGCAAAGCCTCTCTGTCCATAAAGAAGCAGTCCTGAGCAGAACCAGGAGAACATCATACACAGCAACTGCAACATTGTGCAAAGATCAACTATTGTTATTAGTTCTTCTCAGAAATACAATGATCCAAGACAATTCCAAAAGACTCGTGATGTAAAATGCTATCCATATCTAGAGAAAGAACTATGGAATCTGCATGTAGATCAAAGGATATTATTTTGTCTTTTCTTCTTCTTATGATTATTTTCCTTTTGTTCTGATTCTTTCACAACATGACTAATGTGGAAATATGTTTAATATGATTGTACATGTATAGCCTATATCAGATTGTATGCCATCTTGGGGAACAGGGTGCAGAGGGGGAGGGAAAATTTAGAACTCAAAATCTTATAAAAGTGAATATTGAAAACAAAAAATAAATTTAAATAATTTTTTAAAAAAGAAGCATTTAACAAATAAACATGACTTAAAAGTGTCAATATTACATAGAATACACTGAAATTGCCTAGTCCACCAAGCAGAAGGATATGAGCACCTTCATTGGTTGACAATATCTATAAAAGATTAGTCATTTTGTACAAAGTTGAAAAGTATGGGAGAAGTTACTTGATCAGTCCTTACCCAGCTTGACCCAACCCAACCAGATCTGACTCTGCACACCCATTCCTGATGACTACATCAAGAGCAATGGAACATTTGTGTTGCTACAATGATTGATCTTCCATAACCATGGGGCTAATGGTAGGATGTTCCCTCAGGTAGAGGGGCACCTACCCCATAATATTTATGGCAGACTCTGTAAGAACCAGCTGATGAATTCCAGCCATCATTGGCTGTCTCCAAATATCTAGCTGCATCAGCTCACTAAATTCATTGCATTAGTCCTATATCTGAATTGCACTTGCATTGTAATTGGAAAATATCACCATCTTACAGCTTGGGACCATGAATTAAGAGTCTCTGTTCTGAGGACCAGCCTCACTAAGCTCAGAGAAGTTCATCTCTAGCTTGGTCAAAGAGTGATGAGTTTTTTTTGACTATTGCAATTCTCAAAGACCAACTGCTAAGATGTGAAGGTGTAGTAATCTGTATCAATGGAAGAAATGTCTATACTGATCAGTTTACAGAACCTCAAAGGATGAAGGTAGGAGCTTTCAAAGATCTGACACACTTGTCATGTCCCTAATATCTGCCATAGTATGTAAGCATCTTGGAGACCAGAGACTTTCACTTTTAACTTTGTGTTTCCAGAACAGTGCATATGTACAGACTACATGCTATACATAGTACTATATAAAACTATGTATAGTACTATAATAATACTTTACATATATGCTATATGTGATATATAGCCTATATTATATACTTTATTATATATAATGCTATATATACAATACTACACATAGACATGTATAATATACGATACTATACATAGTAAATGTACATACATATTAATGCAATACATATATATTAATAAATTTTTGTGGAACTAAATTTAATTGAAAGGTTGCTTAGTTGGTCAAATTCAGATAGGCAGCTCTAGGCTACATCTGAAACATAGCTTTATCATCACTTGCCCCTCCAATTCTCACACACACTATGCATGGGGCATTTAAGATGACCACTACAGGTCTGTCTTCCTAGGAGACAAGAGACTTATCTCAGTTGGGAAAGGTCAGGTATGCTGTCAGGTCTTCATTACATATCATCACAGCACACAGGGGCTGGGAATGGAATACTCCCAGACACACAGGAGAACATGGACATGCCCCTGGGGCTCCTGGCTGCCTTTCTCAGAGGGCTAGCATCCAGAGCCCTGAGCAACAACAAAAACAGAATTGCACAGGAATTCTCAGATCACCAGAGCCAAGCCACCTGGAGCTTCTCAATGCCTTAAGGTAGATGTTCACTCCTACATTCTCCCACACTGCACCATGGACTCATACAGAGATAAGCAGGCTTGATATTCATACACCAATATTGAATCTAATGTGATCCTAGCTTAGATACATAGGTGTGTGGATAAATGTTTAACAACCAACTCTCCCCCAACAATGTATGTTCAGCACCCTTTTTAAATTTAATCTTCATTATTAGTCAGCTAGGTGGCACACTGGATAGAGCAGGGAGCCTCAAGTCAGAAAAACCTAAGTTCAAATCTAGCCTGAGAGATATAAATAGCTGTATGACCCTGAGCAAGGGTCACATTTAACCTCTGTCTGCCTCCATTTCCTTAACTGTAAAATTAGGATAATTGTAGCACCTACCTTCTAGGGTTGTTATAAGGATCAAATGAGATACATTTGTAAAGTGCCTAGCATATAGTAGGTGCTTAATAAATGCTTCCTTATTAACATTTCCTCCATCACTTTCTTAAGTCTAGACAATCAACCAAACAATAAAACAAACCCTGATTTACAGTATTTGCTTATTTCTGAGGTATAAATGCTTACACTGACTATTTAAGAATTGGTTCTTGTGAACAGGTTAGAGCTGGCTCCAGCATACTCCTAGGTATGTCTAGTAGTTTATTGCTATATCAAAAAAATAAGCAGAATTTAGTGATTTAGGAGCCAGCTTCAGCACACCGCTACTTGGATACATCCTCCTTTCCAAACTAAGCCCAAGTAGAACCTCATTTCTAGTTTATAGCCCCAACTGTATTCTTCTTCTCCTGTGGCTATTGATAACATAGTAATAGACCTGGCCCAGGACAAGCTTGCTATGTTCAAGGATGACACAAAGAAAGACAAAAGTCTCAACAGCATGAGCACCTGACCTAGGTTGTTCCTACCAACCTCAACTGTCCTCTCCACAATCACTCATAACTTTCATTCCCATCACATATTCTGCTCACTACCATGTATAGGTAAGAGTGATATATGCATGAGGTACCAGCCCCCTGAATACTATCAATCTCAGCTCTCTATGTAACCCACCTTTTGGAACTTTACCAAAAGTCTTGGATATAGGGCATAGGGAGATGAGAGAAGAGCTACTTGTTTTCTTTTTCCTTTTCTTTTTTTTTTTTTGGTTGTTTGGTGTTTTTTTCTAATTTTAATTTTTCCCTAGTTGTATTGTGTTGGAACAGATCTTTATAAGTACTAGGAAAGGGGTGGCCAGGTGGCTCAGCGAGTAAGAGCACCGGTTCCAGTGTCGGGATGACCTGGAGATCAAATCCGGGCTCAGATACTTAGCACCACACCCAGAAATAACTGGCCGTGTAACCTTGAGCAAGTTATTTAACCCCGATTGCTTATAAAAAATAAAACTAAAAAAAAAGTACTAGGAAAGTGGTCATCTATGACAAACTTTATAAAATATTTATTTTTTGAATATGCATAATTTTATATTTAGGAGTGATTATAATATCCATGCCCACCAACTTCGGTGGACCTAGGCCCTCACAAAAGACTACTAATTGTGGCATTATCTAAGGGTTATACTCAATGGACAGCTGAGACTATTCAAATGGCATTGAAGAGGGCACAGGGATTTTGTTGAGACTCTTTAGTTCAGGTGACCAATATAAAACAATACTTGAGTTTCCCCATGTCCCCAAAGAACTGGCCAGAATTTGACATATGGACAATTGTACCATACGTACCCCAGATGATCTAAGGAGAATGAATATTTAAGTGGAGAAAGAGTATAATGGGTATAATAAAGGGAGCCTCCACCTCGACCCTGACTTACTAGAGTGGAGCTGAGTTTGTCCTATGACCCCTTCCAGTGAGCAAGCCACTTACAAAAGGAACCAGAATCTCCCTCAAAACACCTACAACTGAGGTTTTGTCAAAGACAATTGGGAACCAATTATTTAATAGACTTTAAAAGAAGAAACAATTTCCATCCTCAATTTTTCTCTTATTGTCTGTCAAGGCTATCAGGCTGCTTCCAGTTGACCTTTAGACTAACAGACAGTAAGAGAAAAGGAAGGAAAATCTCATTCCCCATCTCCCCTCCCCCTCCTCTGCCTCCAGAATCAATGGCAACTATACCCATATTATGACAAGCACATGAGCTGGCCTCAAGGAGACTGAGCCTGGGCCTCAAGTCTTTGGCTTACTTTTCCCCTTTGTGGATTTTTCCCTGAGCGTGGACAACCCAAAAGTGATTCTGAGATAGGTATTTATAGTCTACACAGTAGCTTTTCCAAACTATGCACAACTAGCTTTGAACTGCTTGTTTAACAGTTCCACAGTGTTTCATAGTTTAATGTTTTAAGTGTCAACTTCCCAGGAAAATATAACGCATGATGAGTTATTGTATGATGCTTTAATTTTTCTGGTCAACATACAAGCTAAGTTTCTTCCATTTTAAGTTTCTTTTGTAGTGGAGGAAGTAAATAACTGTCCTATAATTCATCCACTTGGTACCTTAAATACCATTCTAGAAGAGAATCTGGTCATCTTTTAGAGGGAAACCTTAATGATGAACCCAATCTAAGCATTGAGAGATTTTTCTCTGGGACTCCAGCATGGGTCCAGAAAGACCTAGAGAGTACAAAATAAGTTTTATTCCCCTTTATAAGGGCCAGACTCACTTAAGATGTAACTGAATTCACATAAACAAAGAGTAAGGGTCTCCAGAGGGAAATGGTACCCTTCATACCCTGGACTTCAGAGTTTTTATATATCTCCTCTAGCAGAAGTACTAGGACCATTTACTTCTCAATTAAGATTTTTCTCTCTGGAACCCCAATACCATTGTAATGGATGGACAAGTTATGTAATACGAACAAAATGAAACGTTGTTGAATAATAAGAAATGATAAATATGAATAATTCAAAGAAATTCAAGACATATGAAGTGATGCAGAGCAAAAAGCAGAACCAAAATAACTAAAAAGGATATTCACTATTACAATGTAGTTAAAGATAGCAATAACAGTAATGATTCCTTTCTTTGTATCCTAAGTATACTAAGCATTTGGCATGTAGCTAGTACTTAATAAAAGCTAGTTGAACAAGTTTCTCTAATAAAGGTCTCATTTACAAGACATGTAATAAACTGATTCAAGTTTCTAAAAATAAGATCCATTCCCCAATTGACAAATGGTCAGAGGATATGATCAGAAAACTTTGAAAGGAAAAAAAATCCAAGCTATCACATATGAAAAAATGCTCTAAATAAGCAAAAATGGAAGAAATCCAAGTGAAAGCAACCCTGAGATGCCCTTTCACCCCTATCAGATTGTCAAAAGTGACAAAAAAAAGAAAGGACAAATGGTGAGCCGCAGGAGAATAGGCACATTGTTGTGCGGTTGGTGGAACTGTGAATTTGGACAGCCGTTCTGTACAGCCATCGCTGAATTTGTAATACCCTTTGGTCCAGAAATAAACTATTAGACCTATGCCCTAAAAAGATCAAAGAAAGAGGGAAAGGCCCCATAATTACAAAATTATAGCAGCTCTTTTTTTAAGTGGCAGAGACCTGTGAAGTAAGAGGATGATCATCAGATGGAAAATGGCTGGACAAATTATGGTATATAGGTATAATGGAATATTACTGTACCATAAGAACTATTAAAAGAACAGTTTCAGAGAAACTGAGGAAGATTTTTATGAAATAATGAGAATGAAGTGAGCAGAACATCATCTTAATTTCTGAATGTGCTCCTCCCCCTCCCCCTTCCAGTAACTTATTTTTGTAATGAAGACTTTTTTAAGTTGGAAAAAATTTTGCAAAGCCAACCAATACATTAGCTAAGCCTGGCAGTGTATACAACATTCAGCACCCATAGACATCCACCACTGCAAAGAAGGAAGGAAGGTATATTTTCTCAATTCTTTTCCAGGGCCAGACTCCTTGGTCATTATAATTATACAGTTATTATTTTGTTGTTGACATTTTCATTGCCATGGTCATTGTGTAAAGCATGTCTTTAAAAGAATTTACGCACTTTACAATAAAGCATGCCTCTTCAAATTGTGAGTGATAAATTCTCTTTCATTCCCCATGAACAAATAGTACAAAATAAGAGTGGGGATTTGAACCATCACATCATAGACTTTTCTAGTTGGAAAGGACCTGAAAGATCTCATAGTCTGGCCAATACCTAAACTGGAATCCCTTCTAACAATATACTCCATGCCCACTCCTGACAAATATATTCCATCTTTTGCTTGAGGATTTCCAGTAATGGTCTCAAAGCAGACCATTCCTCTTTCAGAGAGCTCTAATCAGTAGGAAATTGTTCCTTAGATTAAGCTAAAGTTAACTTCTTTGTTATTTTCACCCAATGGTCCTCATTCTGTCCTCTGAGACCAAGCAGAACAAGTCTAGGCAATGTGGCATAATTTGAATTTGGAGTCAGAGGTTGCAGGTTCAACCAATTCAGCTTTGGCATGCTTTCCTGTGCCCTCACTATCTTGGATGCCCTCCTCTGGACATACTACAGTGTGTAAGTATCCACCCTAACATGTGCTGCCCCAGAATGTCACAATACTCCAAATAGATTTTGATCAGGGCAGAGGATAGTGAGACTTTTAGGGAGGTAGACCTTGAGGAATTAGTGAAAAGAGCAGATTTGGAGTCAGAGGGTCTGGTTTTACCACTCACTGTGTGACCTTGGACAAGTCATTTAACTACTTTGGGCCTCAGTTTCCTCCTCTGTAAAATAGGTTCTCTTCCATGTTCAAATATATGACCTTTTAATGTCTCTCATTCTGGATTCTATATATGTCTCTCTTAAAGTAGCCTAAATTATTGGGGGGGGGGTTGGCTGCAACATCACATTCATTACTAACTCACTTAAAGCTAAATAAAACTTAGGGTGGCCCAAAGTATACCTCTCTCCTAGGGCCATGTACCAAAATATTATTGACTTCTTTCCCTGGACCTAGAATTTTCTTTTTATATATATATATATATAAGAGAAAAATCAAACTCTTAAGAGCAAATGATTCTTTTCTGACTATCTTTTCAACCAGAAACAATTTTTTTTGGAATCTAGATTTCCTTAAGTACCTTTTCATGCATACACTCAAGAAAATGTGGTGCCTCTATATCCCACAAGAGAATTTAGAGATGGAAAGTGCCTTACAGATTATCTCATTCAACTTCTGAGGAAACTGAGATTCAGAAAACAGAAGTGATTTGGTTATGATCATACAAATGGGATTTGAATTCAAGTCCTCTGACCACAAATCCGTGGTGTGCTGGAACCAGCTCAGGACCAGGAGAATCAATTATTAAATGTTTAGTGTGAGCATTAACACCTCTGAAATAAGCAAAGCTACAAATTAGGACTCAATTTATTGTTTTATAGATTTAAGAAAGTGGTGGAGAAAATGTTAATAATGCAGATTAGACTTAAATTGCATACGATATTTTGGGGGCAAGGAAAAAGCTGGTTGTTAAACATTTACCATCACCCTTGCTCCAAATCTGCTGACCTTTCCAGTACATCATATGAAGCCTGGGCATAATTGCCGAGCACTGGAACTTGTTTTTCATTAGCTCTAAGCCTTGCCCTTCTTTGTCCTTGTTTCTCTTCAGTGATTCTGTTGGCTTTAATGTTCTCTTCTTGACTAAACCTGCTAGAAAAAAGTCTCTATTTTTTTGTTACAACTGAATGTTTTATTCAAGACTTAGCATGGACACATGTAAATTTATGGGATGTAGCCAAAGGGGAAAATTTTTATCTCTTTATGTTTATATCAATAAAATAGAGAATGAGCAGATCAATGAATTGGACATGCAACTAAAAACAACTAGAAAAAGAACAAATCCCCAATTAAACAGTAAATTGGAAATCCTGAAAATCAATGGAGAGGTTAATAAAATTGAAAGAAAATCATTGAACTAATAAATAAAGCTAGGAGCTTCTTTTATGAAAAAAAAATAAACCATTGGTTAACTTGATTTTTTTAGAAGAAAACCAAATTAACAGTATTAAAAATGAAAAGTTTTTATTCACCACCAATGAGAAGGAAATCAAAGCAAATATTAGCAGCTATTTTGCCCAATTATATGCCAATAAATCTAAATGAAATGGAAGAATATTTACCAAAATGTAAATTGTTCAGATTAATAGATTAAGACATAGAATATTTAAATAATCCTATCTTAGAAAAAGAAATTAAATGAGCCATAAATGAACTCCCTAAGAAAAAAGTCCCTAGGACCAGATGGATTCACAAGTGAATTCTATCAAACATTTAATTTAATTCCAAATACTATATAATATTAAATACTATATAAACTATTTTGAAAAATGGGCAAAGGAGTGCTACCAAATTCCTTTTGCAACACAAATATTATTTTGATACCTAAACCAGGAAGACCAAAAACAGAGAAAGAAAACTGTAGACCAGTACTCTAATGAATGTTGATACAAAACTTTTAAATAAAATACTAGGAAAGATTATAGGAATATATCACAATGATCATATAATCAGATGGGATTTATACCAAGTGTTTCAATATTAGAAAAACTATCAGTATGCTTGACCATATCAATAACAAAAACAACAAAAATCATATGATTACTTCAATAGATGCCAAAAAAAGAGCTTTGACAAAATACAACACTCATAGTCACTAAAACAACAACACTAGAAAGCATGGGTAAAATGGAGCTTTCCTTAAAATAATAAGTAGCATCTTTCTAAAACCATCAGCAAGCATGATCTATAATGGAGTTGATCTAGAAGCCTTCCCAACAAAATCAGGGTTGAAGCAAGGATGCCCATTGTCACCACTATAATTTAATATTGTATTAGAAATGCTAGCTATAGCAATAACAGAAGAAAAAGAAATTAAAGGAATTACAATAAGCAATAAGGTAACAAAACTAATAGTATTTGCAGATGATATGATGAGATACCTAGAGAGTCAACTGAAAAACTGATTGAAATAATTAACAACATTGTCAAAGTTGCGGGATATAAAATAAACCCACTTAAGTGATCATCATTTCTATATATTAGCAACAAAGCCCTGCAGGAAGAGAGAGAAAAAGAAATTCCATTTAAAATTACTGCAGACAATGTAAAATACTTGGGAAACCTGCCAAAGCAAACTCAGTAACTATATGAACACAATTATGAAACACTTTTCACACAAATAAAGTCAGATCTAAACAACTGGGGAAATATTAGTTGCTCATGGGTAGGCTGAGCCAATATAATAAAATGACAATTCTACCTAAATTAATTTACTTATTCAGTGCCATACCAATGAAACAACCAAAAAAGTATTTTATAGAGCTAGAAAAATATAATAACAAAATTCATCTGGAAGAACAAAAGGTGAGGAATATCAAGGAAATCAATGGAAAGAAATTGTAAAGGAAGGTGACTTAGAGGTACCACATTTCAAACTGTATTACAAAATGATAGTCATCAAAACAATCTGGTAGTAAAAAAAAGAGTGGTAAATCAGTGGCATAGATTAGGTATCCAATACACAGTAGTAAATGACCATAGTAATCTAGTGTTTAATAAACATAAAGATCTAAGCTTTTGTACAAGTACTCATTATTCAACAAAAATTGCTGGGAAAACTGGAAATCGGTTTGGCAGAAATTAGGTATAGACCAACATCTCACACCATATACCAAGATAAAGTAAAAATAAGTATATGATCTAAACATAAAGGGTAATATCATAAGCAAATTAAGGGAACATAAAATATTTTACTTGTCAGATCTATGGATAAGGGAAGAACATATGCCTCAACAAGAAATATAAAGCATTATGGGGGGGATACAAAATGAATAATTTTGATTACATTAAATTTAAAAAAAAACACAAATTTTAAAAAGCCACAAACAAAACCAATGCAGGCAAGATAGAAAAAGAGCAGAATACTAGGGGGGTTGGGGGGAAGGGGAATTACAACAAGTTTCTCTGATAAAGGGTGGCTAGGTGGTGCAATGAATAGAGCATGAGCCCTGGAGTCAGGAAGATCCGAGTTCAAATCCAGCCTCAGACACTTAACTAGCCATGTGACCTTGGGCAAGTCACTTAACCCCAATTGCCCAGCCTTCCCCCCTCTAAAAAAAAGTTTCTTTGATAAAGGTCTCATTTCTCAAATATATAGAGAACTGAGTCAAATGTATAAGAATACAAGTCATTCTCAAATTGATAAATGGTCAAAAGATATGAACAGGCAGTTTTCAGAAGAACAAATCAACACTATCGTCATATAAAAAAAATGCTCTAAATCATTATTGACTAGAGAAATGCAAATTAAAATGACTCAGCAGTACCACCTCATACCCATCATAATCTGATATGACAATATCAATATGGAAAAATTGGAACACTAATGCACTATTAGTAGAGTTCTAAACTGATCTAACTAATCTAATTATTCTGGAGGATATTTGGAACTTTGCCCAAAGGGTTATAAAATTATGCTTATCTGTTGACCCAGCAATACATTGCTAGGTATGAATCCCAAAGAGACTTTTTTTTTAAAAAAGGAAAAAGATCTATATGTACAGCTTTTTTTGTGGTGGCTAAGATTTGGAAATTGAGAGTATGTCCATCAATTGGAGAATGGCTAAACAAGCTGTGACGGAATACTATATTGTGCTATAAGAAGTGACAAGCAGGATGGTTTTAGAAAAACCTGGGAAGACTTGCATGAACTGATGCAAGGTGAAGTGAGCAAACTAGGAGAACACTGTATACAATAATAGCAATATTGTTAATTTTAAAGGATTTAGGATGAAAAATGCTATGCACCTCCAGAGGAAGAACTGATAAAGTCTGAATGTGGATCAAAACATACTTGTTTTTTGTAAAACTTTCTTTATTTTTCTTGTTGGGATTTTTTATCTGTTTTTTTTTCTTGCAACATATCTAATATGGAAACATTTTCTGCATGACTGCATAAGTATAATCTATGTCAAGTTGCTTGCCTCCCCAAAGAGGGGGAAAGGGAGAGAGGGAGGGAATTTGGAACTCAAAATTTTTAAAATAACAATGTTTAAAATTGTTATTATATGTAATTTTTAAAAAATAAAATATCAAGTATGAAAAAAACTTAACATAGAATATTAATCCTACCAACTCTTTATTTGCCTGGTATAATAAGATTGCAAAGATCTGAAAGGAATTTGTAGTCCAGTCTTTAGAAGATCCACTAATCCAACATTCTTACTTTACAAACAAATAACTATTTACATAGTAATACATTAATTTCAATGCTTAAATACCATAACAATGTTTCAGTTATTCCCTTTGAGTCTTTGTCTATTCATTCTCCTCTAGAGGGACTTTTATTCATACTAAGATGTAAATGACTGATAACAACTATAACCCTCCCACAAGTATTTTCCTGGGTTTCAAGTTAAAAAGATGAAATTCTAGCAAAAATATTGGTGGAAAATTTTGGGGAGGAAACATATAGCTTTCCTAGCTCCCCCAAAGTTATTGAAAATAAATGTTTTCTACACTGCCTACTTAGAATTCAGGCTCTGATTCCATAGCACTTTAGTCTTTTAGGAGGACATGGGACCAAGAATTCAAACTAGAAGAAAGTTTTTACTCTTTCTTCTAAACACAAATCACTCTCTAAATAAGTCTTCAGTGCATCTGGGTGCACAAATCCCAAAGCAAGGTAAAAATCTGTATCATTTGTTCTGTCCCCAAATCATCTATGATCCTTACACTCTCACCTAACTCTAAGCAGCTCTGTCATCTCTCCCAAACTATCCCTTGCCCCAAACTCTTTGACTTGTTTCCAAACTCTGCTACTTATCCCCACAGCTGTCCCAAATTCTGTCCCCTCTTTCCAAAAGTCTGTTTCTTCTCCCCAAACTCTGTCAACTGTCCTCAAAGCAGCTCTCAGCTCTCTCTAGGTTTCACAGCCCTAGAGGAGAAACAAGTAAACCTTGCTTTTTGGGATCACCTACAATTAAAAGGATTTTTTGAAGGGAAGTTTCAAGGAGGCATTGACAGGAATATGAAGCAGACACAATATTGAGTCACCTCCCCTGGGAGAGTAAAAGTAAAATACCCCTAGGCAAGGGGGCAGGCCTTTCTGGGTCCATTGCTCACTGGGGGCTGTCCTTGGATATGGAACTTTCCACACTATGATTTTCTGGCTAATTATTACCATCTGCTTCATTTTCAGGCAGCAGACCCTTTCCAGGGGCAGCTTGTGAGTTTATTTGCTGAAAATGCAAGAGGAAGGCAACCAGTTGTGACCAGCTGCTTGCAGCCCACAAGTTTTCCTCAGAAGAAACAAGGGCGCTGCTGTTCAGATTGTTACCTGGACTCCTGAGTGAGTAGATTTTTCTAGCAACTCTCTTCCATAGTCACTGATCTAATGCTCTCATCCTTTAGTCTGGTTTTTCAGTCTCACTTGCTGTTCTCTGGCATGCCTGGGAGAACAGTCAGTTCCTTTCCTCTGGACAGCAGTCTAACCAGCATGCACTGCACATGCACAGCTGCAAGCCAGAGCTATGTAATGTGGAAAGAGAGGCCCAGGGTGTGATTCAGTCAATGAACAGCAATTTATTGCTGTAAGCATATTTCAGCCTCATCCTGATGAAGCATTTTCTGGTCTTATGAATGATAAACAAACATTTCAGGGACACTTTCCAACTCAAAGAAACAAAAGGCCATTTAGGTCATGGGATCATAGATCTAGAACTGAAAGAAAATCTGGGGGTCATAAGGTATATTACAGGTCCATAGTTATACTGCCCAGGGGTCAGTGGGAAGAAATGAACATTTTCCGGTGAAGTGACAATCTGGAGAAAAATAAGGAGCAAGTAGGATGGACACTGGAGGATTTCCTGGATGCAATTGTCCTGGGACCAATGGTTTGTAATTCCCTGCCCTTGTTGAAAGCAACACTCAAAACTGGAGATGGTAAGTTGTGAGAGGTTCCTTCAGTGTACAGAGGAAAGAATACTGGAATTTTGAGTCAAAGACTTCAAACTCCAGCTTGCTGCCTGTTTGAACCTCAAGTAAGACTTTTAACCTCCCTGGGCCTTAATGTCCTAGGTATCTTCTGGTTTATCATCTACAATTCTATGGTTCTCTGACTCAATGACCTTATCAATCTGTATGGCAATGTTATAGCTTTTTACCAGTCCCAGAATGAAACCACGTTGGTTTGCCAACAACTTTTCACCAGGAGCCCATGAGGAAAGCATTGTGGGAGACAGGATGGTGGTGTAGGGAATGGGGTTGCTTTGTGAGAAATCATCACAAAAGCAAGTCCATCATAGAAACAAAATAGTCTAGGGATTGTCAAGTGCTTGAAGAGTTAGTACCTGCAGGGAGATTAGATTGTTCCACTTGGCCCCAGAGAGCAGAACTAGGAGCAAAAGTTAGACATTGTTAAGGCAGATTTTGACTCAATCTAAAGAAAAACTCCCTAATAATTAGAACTGCCCAAAATTGGAATAGCTGTCTTGGTAGGTAGTGAGCTCTCCATTGTTGGAACTCTTCAAGCTGAGTATGAAGAACATTATGGGGAGGATTTCTTTTCAGGTACAGGATGGACTAAATGACCTCAGAGGTCCCTCTGAACTCTGATAATCTGTGGTTCTGTGGCTAGCTCTATTCTTGCCTCCAAAAACAGAATCACAGAATTCTGAAGATGCAAAGGAGATGCAAAAGATGAAAAGAACTACTCCAACCCTTCTGTCTCACAATTGGGAAGCTGAAGTCCACCAAATGACTCATCAGAGGTCATACAATGAGTTAAAGGGACAACCAGATCTAGAATCAGGGGATCATAACCAGAGGAGATGTTAAAGATCAAACCCCTGACATTTTACAGATGAGGAAACTGAGGCACAGAAATGCTAAGTGAATCGTCATGGCCACATATATTCCTAGTCCTGTGCTCTGTATACTGTAGCAGACTGTTATGATACCAGATTCCTTTTATGAATAGTTTAAGCCAAGACTTATCTAATGGCTTATGCTAGACCACAGACATTGGTATTGTGGTAGGTCATAGTCATGACACCAGCAGAGAAACACTGTGGAGAAAGGTGGGTTGAATGATGAGACAGATGGTTAAGTGGATTCCTTAATTGGTTGAACATTACCCAAAGAATGTCTACAGATCTCCTGCCCCTCTGAATCACAAAAGAAGACAATAATAATAATACCACTTGGGGAAGGAAATGGCAAACTCCTCCAGTATCTTTGCCAAGAAAACACCACAGACAGTATTGGTGCTATGGTCTGTAGGTTCACGACGAGTCAGACAGGACTGAGTGACTGAACAACAAAAATATCACTACTCACAATAGTTCACATTTCTATAGGACTTTGTGCTATACAGAGTACTTTTCTCAAAATAACACTATCCTTCAGGGTGGGTAGGTGGCACAGTGAAGAGAGCACTGGCCCTGGAGTCAGGAGGATCTGAGTTCAAATCTGACCTCAGACACTTAACACTTACTAGCCATGTGACCTTGGGCAAGTCACTTACCCCCAATTGCCCTGCCTTCCCCCCTCCAAAAAAAAAAGCAAAATGACACTATCCTGTTTGGATAGTGGCTCAAGTATTATTTCCAAGTATTATTTTATAGATGAGGAAACTGAGACGGTTACTTGGCGCAGTGGTTAGGAGTGCTGAGCCTGGTATCAGAAAGACACTCAACTAGCTTTGTGACCCTGAGCAAGTCACTTAGCCTCTCTTGGCCTCAGTTTCCTTACCTGTAAAATGGGGGTGATAATAGCATTTAACTCACAGGAAAAGCTTCTGGAATGAGATAGCATATATACAGTGCTTTACAAACCCCCAAGTGCTATATAAATGTTATTGTTGCTGTTGTTGTTGTGACATACCAGTCAAATAGCTAATAAATAACAGGACTGAAGGAACTGGGAATGTTTAACTTCTAGAGTTTGGCTTAGCAGATTCAGCACCTTTAAGCTTGTAGAAGAGGAAGCTTACTTAGTGTAGCTACCTAAGTCAGAGCATCACAGAGCAGAAGGTGCTTCACAGGAGAGGATTACATAAGTGCCAAGGGACAGAGTTATAAAAGTATGGAGGAATGCCGAGCACTTTGGGTGTGATGAGGCTGGAGGGCCTGAATGTGAGTGAGAATGAGCCAGATCTGGGGGAACAGGATTAATACTCATCAACTTGGAACCAAGAGACTTGGATTTGAGTCCTGGCCTTGACCACTTATCAGCTCTGCAAACTCAGATGAGCTGAAACCCCCTGATGAGTCTTTCTCTTATCTGTAGAATGGATTTTTTTATGCTTGTGATTTCATTGGATTAGGGAATCTCCCACTGAGGAGTCTCTTCCACAGTAGACTGGCACCTACTTGGCAACTTACAGTCTTAGAGGTGGGCAGCTAGGTGGAGCAGGGGATAGAGTGCCCAACCTGGAGGCAGAAAGACTCATCTTCCTAAGTTCAAATCAGACCTCGGACCCTGGGCAAGTCACTTTACCTCTTTGCCTCAGTTTCCTCATCTGTAAAATAAGTCAGAGAAGGAAATGGCAAACCATTCCTGTATCTATGCCAAGAAAACCCCAAATGGGGTCACAAAGAGTCAGACATGACTGAAACACCAAAGGATGAACAACAACATCAAGTCTTAGAGTGTTGCCAGGGGCACTCAGAGGTTAAGTGACTTGTTCAGGGGCACACAGCCAGTATGTGTCAGAGATGAGACTTGAACCCAGCTGTTCCTGCCTCATTAGGCAGTTCTCTCACCACTGCCATTCCAATAAAGAAAAATAAATTAATAACTGGGGGGCTTCATGTGAGAGCACTGGCCACAGTCACATGGTTAATAAGTGACCAAGTTGAAGAAACTGTGATTTCTTCCAAGCTATGTGACCCTGGGAAAGTCACTTAACTTCTAAGTGCCCCAGGCAACTTTCTAAGACCATAAATTGCAGAGAAGGTGCTGATCTGCAGGGAGAAGCATCTCACACGAAGCTCTCCCTTTACTGATGAAATAACAGATCCAGGTTTAAAAAAAACAAAAAAGTCAAAGTGCCTCCCAATTGGGACAAGGAGGTTGGGAGTGAGGGGGGGCCTGGGTTGGGGAGAGCAACACTTAGGCAGATATAGATGACACTGAGCAACTGTTGCCAAAGCAGCCTTTGGCTTGGGTTCCCACTCCATTAGATCTGTCATTTTCCAACGCCATGAATCACATCTCACTCCTATGTCCTCATGGGCTATTGCAGAGTCATCATTCTGGCGTGGGCCCTGGCCCCAGTTTGCAGAGTGGCTGAACTGTTCCAGCCTGGTGGGGTCAGGCCTGCTCTCTTTATTCTGTTCTACCCACTCCTGGTGCTGCTTTTGTTCAGAAGTCCTCTTCTTAAGGTCAGATGCTTGTTTTAGCTAGAAGCAGTGTTCCTGTGACTTGGCAGGACTTTCTGGCTCCCACAAAGCTAAGATAAATAACTACCGTCCCTCCCTGTCCTCCGAGTACAGCCTAGAATACCAAACAATAAAGAATTCTTTTTTTTTACCTTGACTTTCCTTAGACGTTTGATTTAAAATATGCCTCCTTCTGATCTTTTAAACTCAATGTGTCCAAAACTGAACAGATTATCTTTGCTGTTGTTCAGTCTTTTTCAGTCGTGTCTGATTCTTTGTGACCCCATTTGAGATTTCCTTGGCAAAGGTACTGGAGTGGTTTGCCATTTCATTCTCCAGCTCATTTTACAGAGGAGGAAACTGAGGCAAACAGGGTTAAGTGACTTGCTCACAGTCACACAGCTAATAAGTATCTGAAGACAGATTTGAACTCAGGAAGATGTCTTCCTGACTCTTGGCCTGGCAGTTTATCTACCGTACCACGAAGTTGCCCCTTCTTTAAATCCCTCCACACTCCCCCCCCCAAAAAAATTTTTCAGTCTTCCTAGCTTCTCTAGCAAAGATATCACCATCCTCTTAGTCATTCAGGCTCACATTCTAGGTGTTATCCTTAACTTCCAGTTTCTCTCACCCCCAGAGTCTGCATGTAGGCCCAGAAAAGGGAAATTTTTTTTTTCTCAGTATCATACACACAGGCAGCAACATATAACAGATGTGAACACTGGGGTTCGAACCCTGGCTCTTCCATCCTTTTGAATTTAGCAGGTCATTTTGCCCCAGGAGCATATGATGCAATGGAAAAAAACATTTGCAGTCAGAGGACCTCCCCTGCCATCTTCATGATCTTGGGCAAGTGACTGAACCTCCCTGGGTCTCAGTGTCCTTATTTGTAAAACTAAGGGTATTGACTAGATGACCTCTGTGATCACTTCCAGCAATAAATCCTATGATTCTCACTCTGGGGACTTGGTTTCCTTACCTATAAAATGGAGAAATTAAATGGAAAGATCTCTAAGATCTTTACCAGATCTAAAATCCTATGATCCTAACTATTGGGTAATTTCAAGAGGCAACATTAAGTAGTGAACAGGATATTAGACTGGGGAATCAGAAAGAAATGTGTTAATGTAATGCCAATGCAGTATTCATAGCACCGAAGGTGACTATGAATACACCAGCATAGTTCTGAATCACAAAATATAACAGACTCTCCATATAGGAGACAGAAGCAAAACATTTATTATGACACCAGAAAGCCAAATCCCAACACCATTAAACCAAAGCCCAATACCAGAAAGTCAAATTCGTCATAGCAACAAAGAAGTTAATATACCTTATCACCACAGGGAGCAACACCATACCTAGCTGTCTCCTTGCCTGCATTCTCTCTTTTCCCTCCATCTGACTGCTCTGACTCCCAGATTTCTCTAGGATCTACTCTACCCATTCATCAAGCTCCTACCACCACAGGCTCCATGTAATTATATTTAGCCTGTTAAAGGGTAGTGAAGATCTTCAAATTACCATTACAGTTAAATTACACTCCTGACAATTATTAACAGTGTAATCATGAGCAAGTTAACCTCTATGAACCTCAGTTTCTCCATCTGTAAAAATGAGTATAATATCTGTAATACTTACCTCACAATGTTGTTATGAGGCTCAAAAAACACAAAGCATGGGGTGGCTAGGTGGCACAGTGAATAGAGTACTGGCCTTGGAGTCAGGAGGACCTGAGTTCAAATCCAGCCTCAGATACTTAACACTTACTAGCCATGTGACCTTGAGCAAGTCACTTAGCCCTAATTGCCCTGCCCTCCCCCTCCAAAAAAAAAATCCAGATTTCTTGCCAGGCCAGAGGCAATCCAGGTCTGCCTTTCATTGGAGTTAGGAATCTCTTCTTTTAGTGGGTGGAGAGCAGTGAATTTGGAGGTTGAGGATGAGGAGTGTTCTGGGAGGGTTGTTTCCCTCTTTGGCTCTGCAAGTGGGAGATACCCATGTTAAATAAACTGGGTCTCTTCCAGGTCACCAGGTAAAACAGCCATTTTAAAGTGTTTTGTTGTTACTGTTTTAAAGAAACAGAAGTAGCTAATATTTGAAGTCACAGAGTCCTGAAAGTTTGAGTTATGGGCAAATTCCATTGTGACAATGAATAACCAAGGTCTGAAAAAAATTGTTTTACACTTAATACTATTTTATTTTTCCAATTACATGTAAAGATAGTTTTCAACATCCATTTTGTAAGATTTTGAATTCCAAATTTTTCTTCCTCCCTTCCCTCTCCCCTCCCCAAGACAGCAAGCAATCTGATATAGGTTATACATATATAATCATGATAATCATATGAAAAAAATTTTAATCAATAACTTAAATGAAAAGCATACAAAGACCAATCTGTCACTGAACTACTATGTAGGAATAAAAATAACAAGAAAGTGAATTATTGAAGTAAATATCTTGTTCTCCTCCAACCAGTGAATATACATTCAAATTCTGATCAAAGTACTGATTTCAGCTGCCTCAGATGAGGAGGGGTCTCAGATGCCCTCTGAGCAGGGGCTGATGTTGTTCACCACCCTCTTCCCCCTGGACACTGTTCTCTCCTGTTCTCCTCCGACATATCAGATCTCAGTGTTCTTTGCTGGACCACCATCCACCCATGTCCCACATGCTTAGGTGTGGGTATAATTCTAGGACTTTGTCCCTACCCTCTTGTATTTTGTCTCTGCGCTCTCTCTCTCTCTCTCTCTCTCTCTCTCTCTCTCTCCTCTCTCTCTCTCTCAGTGTCCATGGGTTCAGTTATCTCTACCCACACAACTCTCCATTTTACATGTCTAGCACTCAAGGTTCTTCTGAACTATAGTCCTCTATCACCAACTATTGACCTTCTCTATGTGGGAGCCCCAAGGAAATTCCAAAACTGAACTCATTCTCTTCCCCCCATACTGACATCTCTCCCCTACCCCCCAAAATACTCATTAATTTTCCTATTTCTGTTGAGGACACCTTTATCCTTCCAGTCCCTTGATCCTTAACCCATAATCATCCTTGATTCTTCATTCTTCCTTACCTTTCATATCCAATTAGTTGCCAAGTTCTGTGGATTTGACATCCACATTATCTGTTCCATCTATCCCCTTGTCTCCACTCACACAACTATGACTCTAGTTCAGCCTTCATCCCCTCTTGCCTGGACTACTGAACTAGCTTCATTGTCTCCCTACCTCTAGTCTTTCCCCTCTCTTATCCTTTTTTTTTTTTTTAACAGCATTAGACCTGTGATTTCATTGATGTAGACTGAGGAAACTCCTTCCATCAAAGCAGATAAGCAATTGCTCTGCAATTTATAAAGGGTTGCCCAGGAGTATTGAGAGATTAAGTGACTAGTCCAGAGTCTTGAAGTATGTGTCAGAATCACAACTTGAATCCAGGTCTTCCTAACTGATGCCAGCTCTCCATTCACTATGCTAGGCTGCTTCTAAATACAATCTATTTTTTCACACGATTGTCAAATTGCTGTTCCCAAAGCACAGATCTGAATCTGTCACCCCCCTACTCAAGAAGTTTCAGTGGCTCCCTATTGATACTAGGATAAAATTTTTTCAGTAGTTATAGATCTCTTTCATGAGGCTCTGTCATGTTTTGGGACTTAACACAATGAGCACAACGTCATCTGCAAATGGGAACATCTGGATGACCTCATCACCCACGGAAAATCCCTCTCCAACTTTATAACAATAGTGATGATGATGATGACAATAGCGAACATTTATATAGCACCAACTATGTTCCAGGCACTGTGCTAAGTACTTTATAAACATTATCTCACTTGATCCTCACTATAACTCTGGGAGGTAGATGCTATTATTCTCTCCATTTCACAGTTGAGGAAACTGAGGCAAACAGAGGTGAAGTAACTTGCACAAGGTCACAGAACTAGTGTCAGAGGTCACATTAGAACTCAAGTCTTCTGACTTCAGGCCCAGAACTCTATCCCCACCACCAACTTGAACACTGCACTGAGTCTCCTCCATGACTGATGAACACTTTTTGTGAGCATACTTCTTTTTGTTTTATGCCTTACTTAAGACAGCATTTTGTTCTACCAAATCAACTGTTTAAAAAAAAAGATCAGAAAGCAAAAAAAAGAGATTAAATGGTTATAGAACAAGGCTGTCTTTGTTATTAGGGGCAGCTAGGTGGTGTAGATAAAATGCCAACCCTAGAGTCAGAAAGACTCATCAAGTTCAAATCCAGGCTCAGACACAAAACTTACTAACTGTGTGACCCTGGGCAGGTCACTTAAACCTGTTTGCCTCAATTTCATCATTTGTAAAATAAGCTGAAGAGGGAAATGGCAAACCACTCCAGTATCTTTGCCAAGAAAACCCCAAATTGGGTCACAAGAGTCTGAAAGGACTCAACAATCTCTGTTATTCTATCTCTAACCACAAGGGGGAGTGTGTGAACAACAGCAGGAGCTCTCTAGCTGAAAGCAATAGCCTCTAGCCAACCCTTGTTAAAATTCATACATTTCTCCAAATTACTCTACTTCTACTAAGGCCAAGCTTTCAGCAAGGCTTCTGCAGGTCCATCACAAAATATCCTCAGGCAAAAAATAGCTGCTTTCTTCATACCTTAGTTTTCCCCTTTCCCCCCTCACATTAGGTTCATTAAAAAAAAAAAGCTAATGCCAAGGGCTTGAATAATCAGTAATAAGTTGCTAATAAATTACATGGAGTCTCTCTTCTCTAATTGCTTCTGCCCCCACCCCCATCACTGGTTTGCACTGAAGGAAAAATAACAACTGTTTCTTTAAGGATTTTAGTTTTTTCACAACCACCATGTTCTTACTCCACACAATCAAAAAGCAAACAGTTCCAATGAAATCCATCAAGTTTTTATAATAACAGTTTAGATAGCACAGAAATTGAAAGTAAGCCATTAAAATAAAAGAAGACAAAGTTGCCTTTTTTCCTCTCCAGCCCTTCTTCCATGAATGGGGGGGGGGGGGGGGGAGGAGGGTACAGAGCAGAAAGTAAAGGAATTTTTGGTAAATGGAAAAATGGTTTCCCCTCATGAAAGGTTTGGAGAAGGAAGGTTGGAGGAAGGAGCCTTATAAATGGGACTGGTAATGCCCAATAGCCTCAGGGCTAGTTTGTTGCTGCTTTACTGCAGGGGGTTTTTGCTGGGTTGCTAATTTACCCCCACTCAAATTGTGATTTTGAATGGTCTACACACCTTTCCCCAATCTTCTTCCCTCTAAGCCTTGAGTTCATAGCCTCCCTGAAAGATCAGGTGAGGATCACTCACTAAGACTATTTCCTGCTCTAATAGTCAAGATGTGGTCCTGCTAGTCAGTCCTTCCTTAGAGGTTCCTTAGGTAAAGTGGAGACTCCTTAACCCCTTTTTAGAAGTCCATTCGATGTCAAGAACAAAACTACTGAAGGACAGGGAATTCTGGGTAGTCTGCCTGACTACAGGCGGACACCTGGCCCATGAAGTTTCCATGGTAACTACTAGGGATACATATTTTTCATGGAATCTTGAATAATTTTAATATATGGATAAGAGACACCTCATTGGAAGAGAGGTTCTAAGATGTCATTTTGCTCTACTGAATATTTTTTTAAAAATTAATGATAAGTCCTAGATGTGCCTATAGAACAGAGGTTCTTAACCTGAGGTCCACTCTAGGGGTTCATGAAATTGGATGGAAAATATACAGTTGTATTTCAATATAATTGTAATTCAATATAATATTTCAATTACAATTCTCTGTAATCCTACATGTTGTATTGTATGCATTGAAAGACATTATTGGGAAAGAGGTACACAGGCTTTGCTAGATTGACAAAGGAATCCAAGGCACAAAAAACGGTTAATAACTTCTCATATAGAGGAAGTAGAAATGACCCTAAAGAAAATACATATGGAAAGAGTAGCTGAATTGGATTGTGTGCAGAGAGGAGATCCAGGATGGAGGTGACCTAATTTTGAGGGCATTGATGGATAGATTCTATCTGAAGGAGGGGAAGATACTAAATTCATGGAAAAAATCTTGAACCTTATTAGTATTGGGGGGAAAAGTGACCTAGAAAAAAATCAACAACCATCAACCTTTAAGCCTACTTCCTCAAGTTTTATGAGAATCACAAGGGCATCCTCAGTAAGGGCATTAGTAGGGACCAGGCAGAAGTAGTATTATTATTTTTTTTTTACTTTTTTGGAGGGGCAGTTGGGGTTAAGTGACTTGCCTAAGGTCACAGGGCTAGTAAATGTTGTGTCCTCCTGACTCCAGGGCCAGTGCACCACCTAGATGTCCCTAGCAGTATTGTTGTGAGTGACTTGTATATAACAAGTGCAAAATGATTTCTTGTTCAATCAAATTGAATTGAAAATGGTCCAGCTTATTTTTTTTCTACTTTTTGCAAGCATTGGTAGCATTATCTCAAAATAAGGAAGTCAAAGGAAGCTGGATCACATTTTTCTGAAAGTAGTTCAGCTGTCCCAAGGTGACATTCTTCAAAATGAAGGTTTAGTGGATGGATTATCAGAGGAAATTTAAAGTTTAGCCCTAAGCAGAAGGTACTTGGCATAGACAATAGAATTAAAGTACAAGCTTGTGTGTTTTACCTGATTTCATTTCCTCCCAATCCCATGAGTTACAAGGCCAGAGGATAAAATCACAGGATTGTCAGAACTGAAAAGAACCTACCTTTGAAAGCATCTCATCTAATTCCCACAATTACATAAATAAGGAAACTAAGGACTAGGGATTATCCTTAGCAAATAGTACATCCTTCCTTCTGACTAAATTGTAAATGAAGCAAGAGCAAAACATCAAAGGGTAATGCCCTTGGAAAACACTTTATTTAGATGACATACTAAATATTTATTGATCAATTGATTGATTAGACCGTGAGGGTATGGTAGAATGGTTCTAATTATAATTCTCCTTTTTCTCACTGAAATACAAGAAAGGTACAGATTTGGACTGACTATTAAAAGAAGATGTTACATAGGTCTGACTTTTAGCATCTTTCCACAGTGGTGTCTGATAGAACCAAAGCAAGTATGTGAGGAAGAGTCCGGGTAGTGGTCACAGACTTAATTTCCCTAGAAACAGAGCCTGGATTGCATCCTTAGGGAGGGTCAAGGACCTGAGCAAAGTACATTGAATGGATGCTCTCTTCTCATTTTTTATACAAGTGACATCAGTCAAACATCAAAGAAAATGTTAAAGGGGAAAAGATGTCTAAATGCAGGCTGAGGAGTATACAGGGGAAGGGATGAGAGGGACACAGTTATGGGTTATTCTTAGTATCCAGAAATTTAGAGTTAGACCTTTGAGATTATTTAGTCTGAATTTTAAATATAGCAAGTATGTTCTGTCTCACTCCCCCAGAATCAAACAAGCTGCACCTGCCCTTCAGGACGTTAAGGGTACCTTGAAGATTTTAGAGTGTCTCTTCTCTAGTCCCATCATGCCCAGCCCAGCCCAACTGTATTTTCCCCACTATTGAGTGCCAGTGACTAGAGCCTTAGTTCCATTTGGCCACCTTAACATCAATCAGTTCTTATAAAGAGATATTTGCTTTGAAAATATAGTCACAACAAAAGGACAAACATTTCCTGTCAATATCTCAGAGGTACATGCTGTTCTCCCTTACCTCACCTTGGTTGCTGGGTAGAGTGGGCTCAAGCTTAGCTTGGGTTTTACATAGCATTGGTCCTACTAAGTTCACATCCAAATATGGCATGACTACCAGAGAAGTCCTAGTCTTAGCTACAAAGTCCCAAAGGTCATTTTTGAAGGTAACGTTCCAGGAAGGATCAAATGCTGGGTTATCTGCAAAACCTGGATGCTGCAATGCCAAAATCTCTAATCCTTTCACCTAAAATAGAAAAGAACAAGGACATATTCCAGAAAGTCATGTGGTTTGTGGCTTTAGTGGGCATTGACCAAGACACTCCTAATTCTGGTTATGCAAGCCAATCAAAAAGGCATCTTCTAACCATGTGATTAGAAGATTAGAACCAGCTGCAGAATGTCTGTGCATGCTCCATAGTCTCTCAAAGGCATTTCCATTTAACACCATCATCACTCTTTTGAAAACAGTCACTTTAGCCTCTCCATGTGGACAGACTCCTTTGGAAATGTTCTGCACACATGCCAGTCCTCTGCTGGGGATAGATAGAAGAAAACAAGGTCTAGAAAAGTTAAATGACTTATCTAAGGTCACAGATTAAAGCAACATCAGTGAAATCACAAATCTTTTGAAATATAATTTTGTACTCAAATCCAGGAATTCTGACTCCAAATATAATATTCTTTCCACTATAGCACACTATTATAGGCTAATAGTTCAGAAGACCTTGAATAAACATTTATATGTGCCAGCTACCATGCTAAGTGCTAGGAATACAAAGGCAAAAGATAGGCTCTCAAGGAGCTGCCAGGAGGCAAAAATGAGGGGGGAGAGAATTCTAGATATAGCCAGGGGGTGGAGGGTTCAGTGAAAATGCAATCAGGAGAAGAATTGTCTTGTTCAAGGAACAGCAAAGAGGCCAGTATAACTGGATTGCAGAGTAATGTGGAAAAGTCAGGTGTCAGAAGGCTGCAAAACTGAGGGATGCGAAAGGTTGTGACAGGTTTTAAAAACCAGACAGAAGATTTTTAAAAATTTGATCCTGGAGATGATAGAAAGCCACTGAAGTTTATTGAGTAGGGGATGATGTAGTCAGACCTCTGTTTTAGGAAGATCACTTTGACAGCTGAATGGAAAATGGACTGGAGTAAGGAGAGATTTATATCTGGGAGACCAACAAACAGATTATTGCAACAGTCCAGGTGTGAGGTGATAAGGGTCTGACACAGGGTGGTGGCATGTCAGAGGAGAAAAGGGGCCACCTGCTTTTCTCCAAGGATATCTGCTTAAAGGATCATAACATATGGAGCTTGAAGGGTCATAAGTTCATAAGGACTTCAGAAATCATCTGGTCCATCCCCTTCATTTTACAGATGAGGAACTGAGACCTAAAGAGATAAAGTGACTTGCCCCATTATAGGGAAGTAGAAGATCCAAAATCCCCACCTGGGTCATCTAACTCTCCCAGCATTTCTTCCACTATAACATGCTGATTCCATTGCCTGGTTGCAAAGGCCCTACCATAGTGTATGGTATGGGTATAAATTGATCTAGCTTCTTCCTTTCCTAGCTGTTCTGATCAGAATAACACCGGAGCTGATACAAAGGGGGCTGAAAGGAGCCAAATTCTTGATGTGAGGCATCAAATAGCCCTTTTCCGTAATGCTACCAGACTGAGTTACATGCAAAATATTGTTGTGCAATCATGTCCAATTCTTCATGACTCCATTTGGAGTTTTCTTAGCAAAGATACTGGAGAGGTTTGCCATTTCCTTCTCTAGCTCATTTTACAGATGAGGAAACTGAGGCAAACAGGGTTAAATGACTTGCCTGGGCAGATCTGAACTCAGGAAGATGAGTCCAAGTGGAGCCTTCTATGCACTGTGCCACCTAGCTGCTGGCTGGGCAGGGTGGGGAAGGTTTTTTGGATGGTGACTGTGAGAAACAGGATTCTGTAGTAACAGAGGCAATCTGCAGCTGCCCGACAGCAGCAGAGTTCTTGAGCCAAGCTGGAAACCGCATGATTGTGCTGAAAGATGACGGTGGCAGCCCACAGGCGATGGCAGTGACCAGGAGCCTGGATAAAGGCAGTGGATGCCAAAACAAAGGGAAAGCAGATCCGGGGGCAAAGTCCAGATTTCTCATTTTACATCTGGGAAAACTGAAGCCCAGTGAATTGACTTTCCCCAGACCAAAACGTGATCAAATAGATTAGAACCCACCGTCTTCCCACCGGTAAGGCCACTCGTTGCACAGTATGACATCATTTTAGGCTTAGCCTCTGGTAGCCTAGCTAGAACCAGCTGCAGCCCTTCCAGCCCTCTGAGTCTACCAGGTGATGAAAACCGCGCAATAGAAGAGCCCAACATCCCTCCCGGACTTGAACAAGTGTCGTCGACTTGCAGAGCCCAGAAAGCGCCCCTTCTTTCTCCCTCCCCCCCCCCCCCCGAGAGATCTGATCCTCCAGCTGCGCCTTCCACTCCCCGTCCTCTGTCACATTTGAGGAGGAAAGGGGAAAAGGGAGAACAATTGCATGGGCTTTGCTTCACCCACGGGATGAGTGGGTCCGCTGTGAAGCATCGCAGCTGCAAGGTACTGAGTAGCTGAGTCCGGGATTTCGTGTTCGAATCTCTTCCCTGCTATTTATTGCTTGTGTAATCGTGAGCAAGACACTTTGGTTGTGTGGCCCTTAGTTTTATCTGTCAAATGAGGGAGTCAAGCTACATAATTTCTAAAGTTCATTCCAGTTTTAAATTCAGGGATTCTCAACTTTGGGGGGAGAGTGTCATGGACACTCCCCTCTCCCCCACAAAAAAAAAAAAATCTGGCAAAGCCTATGGGTCTACTTAAATAATTGAAGGAAATGCTAAATTTCAGTTAGAGGTTAGTGAAAATAATGCTGTAATTTTTTTTTCCCCATCCAAGTTCTCTGAAATCTAGTCGTGACCCCAGCAGGCTAATAACCGCCACTTTAATACTGTTTTTTTTCTATAATGACGCCCCTCCCCGCCCCTCGGCAGTCACATCACCCCCTCTGTTTAGTGGGCTGGTTATCCCTTCGCTTCTCTGGACACTCACCCCAACCCCGGGTAATCTAGGCTGGGGCGACTGAACGCTGCCACTGGCGAAGTTGGAAGCTGTTCAGGCTACCTCCCGCCCACTAGACAACGCAGTTGCCTCGAAGCTAGGCAGCCAGAAGGTCCCCGGAGCCTTTCCCTGGGGTTGGGGCAGGGCTCAAGACCCTGAGGAACGGCTGCCCCCACCCACTCTCCCACCCTCTGCTCCACCCCCTCTTCCTCCCTCCAGTCTCCAGTCCCGCCTGCAGCAGGGCAAGCCGAGGTGCCGAGCGGGAACCAAGTCCGCACTAAGTTAAGAAAAGATGGGAGGCTCCTTCTCCCAGAACCCGAAAGATGCGGCTGGGGAGAAGCCCCAGAGACCCAGGGAACCTGTGTGAGTCGGAATACCCTTTCTGTTTCCCGGAGCGCGGCGAGAGTCCGCCTCATGATGGGGCCCGGAGGGGAAAGAAGGTGGCCAGGGCTGGTTCGAGGGGAGCCAGGCAGCGCCGGGACGTGCCCAGCTGCTGCAGCTGCAGCTGCGGCCGCCCCGCCCTCGCTGAGCGTCCGTCAGTCGGTCCGTCCGTTAGTCGGTGTTCCCAGCCTAGCCTAGGGACTTAGCAGCTCCGGGAGCACCCGGCTCACTCTGGGGGTGAGGCTGTAGGGGAGACCTGGCGGAGTCTCAGTGCTGGTGGTTTTTTGGTGTCCTGGTGTGGTGGGACAACTACATAAGAACTGTACTAGGTCAAATTGAATTGTGTTTGGGTGGGGTGGGGGAAGGAAGGCAGGTACCTTGACCTTACCCTTCGAAGAGGAGGCACAGTGCGTCTTGACCGTAAATGGTCTGTGATAACCACATTGCATTATAAGTTTTAGACCCTGATGGAGACCTGGATTGAGGAAACTGAGGCCAATTAGAGTTGGATTCCAAAATAGGACTCCAAATGTCAAATTCTTTTGAATTTGAACCATGCTTCCTTCCCTCGTGCAAAAGGCACTTTACTGTACAATTAACCATTCCAATCCAACAAATATTTATTAACCACTTACTATATGCTAATGATATTACTTTAATACAAGCTGGAGAAGGTTAAAGGGGAGGAAATAGTTACTGACTTTGGTTTTGCCACTCCAATTTTCTGGAATCATAGCTTCCAAGGGAGTAAAATCATGTTTTCTCTTGATTTGGAGGTACAGGGACTGGTTTTGAGGATTGATTTTGTTGCTTGCTAGCTTTGTGACCCCTGGGCAAGTCACTTAACCCTGTTTGCCTCAGTTTTCTCATATGTAAAATGAGCTGGAGAAGGAGATAGCAAATCATCCAAGCGTCTTTGCCAAGAAAGCCTCAAATGGGGTCACCAAGAGTTGGACACCACTGAATAACAACAATATTTTCCTTATCTACCTCATGGGGTGATTGTGATTGTGAGGATCAATTTTTCATATGCAGGTTTTACTGCACAAAGACTTTTGGAACACCCTGCATATAAGGAAAAGCAATATGTAAATATGAACCATTATTATTTTATGAAGGAGAATTTAGAGGAAGTGACTAGAAGGAAATGGTGTGTGGTTTAGTGGAACTTCTGAGTTGCTAGATTCCACATAGGGCTTTAACATAATGACCTTGACTAGAAAGGAAATATAGGGAAGAAGGTTTTCCTACTTATTAAAGCACCAGAAAATATAATGCACTTGCCAAGGAGATCAAGGAGTGGTGAATTCTCCATCCCAGAGATATTGTAGATATTGTAGAGTGGATTCATGTTTTGCTTAAATTGAACAAGATGTATTTTTGAGAATGCCTGAAATTCGATTTTGTTCAATCGTTTTTCAGTCATGTTTGATCTTTTGTGACCCCATCTGGGGTTTTCTTAGTAAAGATACTGGAATTGTTTGTCATTTCCTTCTCCAGCTCATTTTACTGATGAGGAAACTGAGGCAAACAAGGGTTAAGTGATTTGCCTAGGATCACACAGCTAGTAAATGTCTGAGGCAGGATTTGAACTTAGGAAGATGAGTCTTCCTGACTCCAGGCCAAACACTCTATCTACTGTGCCACTTTAACTACCCCTAATTGTGACTCCAGACCCTTCTGCCACAAGTTCTGTTGATGTAGTCTTAATAATGACTAGGCCCTTGCTTGGCTTGCAGAGTTAGTGCTACTGAGTTGTCAGCCTAGAAGAACTACTGATGATTACAGTTTAACTCTCTTAGGAGATGTGTTTTGTAGCAGTTCCATTTTGAGAGGGAACATGATGTTGAAAGATTTATTAGCCACTCATGTTATAATTCAACAATGATTTCAGTAACCCCAAAAGCCAAAATTCAGACTGACTTTGCATAAATGAGGTGGTGTGGTAAAGGGAAAAGCTCAGTGACCTTGAAGTCAGCAGAGGTCTGTGTTCAGCTTCTCTTACTCTGCCACTCTTTCTGACTGTCAGAGCCCTCATATGTAAAAGAGGCATAATAATTCCCACATTGCTACCTCCTAGAGTTGTTGCAAGGATCAAATGAGGTAATATAAAATACTAAGCAAACCTTGAGGCGTTACATAAATGGCAGCTTATTATTTAGTGAGCAGTCTAGCCTGAAAATGCCTTCTCATCCCTCGTGGAGAGAAAGATACTAAGAAATACTCATAAGGAAAAAGTTGATTCAATAAGACTTCTAATTTTTTGGATGTTAAAATTGGTTTTAGGGTTTTTTGGTGGCTTTGGGTTTGGGGGTGATACCTACTTTTTCAATGCTAGTCAGTTTGATTCCACAAATGATTTCTTCCAACATTTTGATGAGAAAATTTTATGGGCCCTAAAGGAATGGGTTTATGTCAAACTCATGACTTTGCAATGCAATATATTTTGAGAGAGAGAGAGAAACTGCACTATCACAAGTAGACAGCCTAAGTTGTGGTAGGGAGACTCATAATTATCTTTTCTAAGGAAAGTTTCCTTAAGATTCATATACTATTGATGTGGGCAGATGCTTCTTATGAGTTTTGAATATACCCCGTGACCAAAACTCATTTCTGGAAGTTTAAAAAATAACACATCATCTTAGGATTTAGAGCTGGGAAGGACTTTAAGGGTCTTCCGGGTCTTTTGACTTAAAGCTCTATTGCTTTTTTTCAAATTGCCTCTGGGTGTGTCACTTTTGACATTATGCTACATTCATTTGGGGAAACAGCCTGACTTGTTTGCTCTTTGTAAATAAGGGCAGGGTTTATTGTGTATCTTGAAGCCTATTGAATTAATTCAGTGAGATCATGTTTCTTACTACAGAGCTCCAGAAATAGACCCTGCTGTCATCTCTGGAGTTTCTCAGTTTGGTGAATTTGGTGATTAATTATAAAATGTGTTCTTCAGCATCTTGGCAGTAGATTGGAGATCATCCTCCCTCATATGGTTCTGAAAACCCCCTTCTCAAAAGAGCACAGATCTAGCCTCAGGAATGATGAACATAAAACCCCAAAGTGGGTCTTTTTAACTTAGCAGACTTTATAACCATCTGCTATGTACAGGGCTCTATGTTAGCCAATAGGGATACAAAGCTGAAAACCTCCAGTTCCCTTGGCAGCTTACTTTCAACTACCAGTAAACATTAATTAAGTGGCTACTATGTGCCAGGCACTGTGTTAAGTGCCAGAACCACAAGGCAGAAGAAAGTGCCTGCCCTCCAGGAGTACACAGTCTAATGGGAAAGACAATATATAAACAACTGTGTACAAACAAGATGATATACAAGATAATTTGAGAGAAGTCTCAGAAGGAAGGCACTACTTGGGGGGTATGGGATGTACACAGATAAATATAATGCAAGGGAAAGATTATTATATGGCTGCAGACTACCATTTCAGGCACATTATACACCCCTCCCCTTCAGTGTACTCTACTTTCTTTTTTTTTTTTTTTTGGAGGGGGGAAAGCAGGGCAATTGGGGTTGAGTGACTTGCCCAAGGTCACTCTGCTAGTAAGTGTTAAGAGTCTGTGGTCGGATTTGAACTTGGGTCTTCCTGACTCCAGGGCTGGTGCTCTATTCACTGCTCCACCTAGCCGTCCCCAGTGCACTTCATTTTCTAGCCAAACTGTCCTGTTGAATATCTTTCACATATTCCATCTTCCATCTCTGTGCCTTTGCATCAACTGCTCCCTTTTGTAACTGGAAGATACTCTTTCCTCACTGTGCCTCTTAGAATCTGTAATGTCTTCAAAAACTCCTTCTGCTTGTTCTAAAATTGCCTTGGTTTTACTTTGTATTTTTGTATCTACTTGTATACACACATATTGTTTCTCCTTTGCATTTTGTATCTACTTTTGTACATGTTTGTTTCTCCTAGCCAAATGTAAGCTCCTTGAGGGGTAGGGATTGTTTCACTTTTGTCTTTGCATCCTCAGCACCTAGGAAAGTGCCTGGCACATAGTAGGTGCTTATTAAGTTATTTTTGATTGAAGTATTCTAGGAAGATTTGAGGGGAGGGAGGGAGACAGACAGAGAGAGAAAAGTAATGAGAGCCAGGGATGGGGAAGGAAAGCATATCTGAGCATAACCTTTGAAGGAAGATGAAGATTCTGAACTGCAGAGTTGAGGAAGTATGTCTCAGGTATGATGGAGGATTCTGGAAAAATAGGGAAGCAAGAGATGTGATATCGAGAAGTTCAAGTAACCTTAGTTGACTCGATAGGCAAATTGAGCCGGGACATGAGGTGCATGAAGAGGGGTAATATGCAATAAGGCTAGAAGGATAGGTAAGTTGGAACGAATTTGTGGAGGGCCTTGAATGCCAGGCTACATATCAATGTTTTGACTCCGAGACAGTAGGGAACCAAAGAAGTTTTTTGAACACTAGAGTGTGATCAGACCTGTGCTTTTGGAAGAACATTTTGGCAGCTCTTTAGAAGATGGATTGAAGAAAGAGGTTGGATGCAGAAAGCTGAAGCATAAAGTTTTTTCCACTATATAGTCCAAATAAGATGGGATGATGAGTGCCAGAACTAGAGATGAGAGGAGATTCAAGGGGATAGATGTGAGAACAAGCTTTTGGGGAAGTATATTGTCAAAACCCAAGAAAAAGAGTTTGAAAGACACCTCAGAGATCAACTAACCTCTCCTACATGTGAGCAGGAATTCATTTAACATTCCCCAACATGTAATTGCAAGACTCTGCTTGAAGATTTCCATTGGATTTCCAATGTGGCTGCTCGAGAAAGGTGGTGCCTTGACTCAGGCAGCAGTTACAGCAATGCCTGAGAGAGGGTCATCACCCTTATAGCATTCATGAGATCTACAGAGGATATGATGCCTAAGACCAGTTGGAATATGAATTGCAGCAAGCTTTAGAAGCACAGTACAAATAAACAGCCATAGAGCTCACCCAAATTGGCTATAAGACCGCCTACTACTCACCATAGGGAAGTGATGCACAAGGCAGCTGTCCTGGCAGACGGTGCCTGCTTCTTTGCCCCTTTGTTTGGCACTTCTTTTGGCTTATTCCCATTACATTTCTCTGCATGATTGTGCTGAGAGGGGCCTGTTGCAACCTTTTCACAGTTTGACCCCTGCTGTAGGTATTGAGTACCTATAAATTTTCCCAGCTGCCTTTGCATAACTTCCCTTCCTCCACTGCCAAATTGTTGATGAAGAAAGATGACCTGAACAGAAAGAGACTGAATAAATAAATACAAGAGTACATTCTGTCCTGGTGTACTCCCTAAAAAGGATTTACAACCTCTATATTATATTATTTATAGTAGAAAAAGAGCACTAGACCTGGAGTCAGGAAGAGCTGAATTCAGATTCAGCTTCAGAGGTTTACTGGCTTTGGACAAATTACTATCTCTGTTTGCCTCTGTTTCCTCAACAGCAAAAAGAGGATAGTAATAGTACCTACATCCCAGGGTTGTTGTGAGGATCAAATGAGACATAAAGTCCTTAGCACAGGGCTTGGCCCAGGGGAGATTCTTAATAAATGCTAGAACAGTGTATTACAGATTTCCATGGTAACATCACAATGAAAATTTAACAATTGGCTCCTCTAGGAGCTGGCCCTAACACTCCCCTGGCACTAGCAGCTGAAGGGATCAGAAAATGTGTCACATAGAAAGTGGGAGTGCTAGATCTGATGGGTGAAGGAAGCCAGAGATTCTGAGAAATGGAGGTAAGAAAGGAGACCAGCATAAAAGGGCACAGATGGAAACCCACTTCTAAAAAATTTCAGAGATAGAATCTTAGAGTTGAAAGGGATCTTAAAAGACTTCAAAATCATATCTTAAATACTAATCTTTAAGAATCTTAAAAGTATTCTAATGTCCTACCCAATGCGTGACTTCCTGCCATATAGTATGAAAAAGATACTTTAAAAGCTACCCTGTTAATTAATTGAGGTTTAGAAGGCAAATTCAAACATTAAAGAGAGCTTGTGGCTTATTTAATGCCTTCCTTTTTCAGATATGTATGGCAGCCCAAGCCTTCAAATATTTCTGAAAGTAGGATTTAATCTTCTCTCAGAGGAGGTTGCTGATATCCTGTTGGGACACATGGAGAGACTGGATAACACTGAGCTCCAGGAAATGCCCCTTTTCAGACTTAAGGAACTATAGAATCCATTGTTTCTTTGTGAATATTTTTTAAGTCACTCTTGAGGCCTCCAAGTTGATTATACTCAGCAGTCTCTAAGGCTATTGAAGTCATTGATGCTCCTGCAAATTAAGAATCTATGTTTCAAAATTTTGCTTATTCGAGTATTAAAAGTAAGGAAAGATAAAACTTTCTTCTTCCCAAAGCCTGCATGTAAGAGAATGAACATAGATGTAGTCAAGTAGGAATTTATTGAGTGTTGAAAACATTTTTTGTATTTTTTCTCCATTTTATTTTTTTGTTGTTGTTTGTTTTGTTTTTGCTTTTTGGAGAGGGGAAGGCAGGGCAATTGGGCTTAAGTGACTTGCCAAGGTTACATGGCTAGTAAGTGTTATATATCTGAGGACAAATTTGAACTCAGGTCCTCCTGACTCCAGGGCTGGTACTCTATTCACTGCACCATCTATCTGCCCTGTCTCCATTTTATTTTTTAAAAAATTTTCAAATTTTGGGGGCAGCTAGGTGGTTCAGCAAATACAGCACTGGCCCTGAAGTCAGGAGGACCTGAGTTCAAATCTGACCTCAGACACTTGACATACTTACTAGCCGTGTGACCTTAGGCTAGTCACTTAACCCCAATTGCCCTGCCCTGTCCTCTCCAAAAAGAAAAAAACTTTAAATTTTCAACATTTTATAATATTTTGAGCTCAAAAAATTTTTTCTTTCTCCCCTTCCCCCTTCCCAAAACAGCAAGCAATATGATATAGGTTATGCATATAACAATATATTAAACAGATTTCCACTTTTGTCATGTTGTGAAAAAAGAACCAGGACAAAAGGGGGAAACCATAAGAAAGAAAAAACAAACAAAAAAGAGAAAATAGTATGCTTTGATCTACATTCAGATTCCATAGTTCTTTCTCTGAATATGGGTAGCATTTTCCATCATTGGTCTTTTGGAATTGTCTTAGAAGAACTAAGTCAATCAAAGTTGATCATCACAAAATGTTACTGTTACTGTGTACAATGTTCTGCTTCTGCTCACTTCACTCAGCATCGGTTCATGTAAGTCTTTCCAAATGTTTAAAACATTTAACATTTAAAAAATTAATTTGCTCATGAACTAAGACAATTCCAAAAGACTCATAATGGGAGCTATGGAGTCTGAAAGCAGATCGAAGCATACTATATTCTCTCTTTTTTTCCTTTGTTCTTCTTTTCTTTTTCATGGTTTTTCCCTTTGGTTCTAATTGTTCTTTACAACATGACTAATGTGGAAATATGTTTGATATGATTGTACACGTATAGCCTATATCAGATTGCATGCCATATTGGGGAGAAGGAAGGGGAGAAAATTTAAACCTCAAAATCTTATAAAAGTGAATGTTGAAAAGTAAAACTAAATAAATAAATCTTTTAGAATCTTTAATTTGCTCTCCCAGCTCCAAACACAAAGAATAATTGAATTAATAACTATTGAGATCCATCATGGTAGAATCTAGGAAGACATTTTCATTTCATCTAGTTCATTTGTTTTTTCTTTTATTCATTCAATTTAGCTTAACCATTTATTGTTCACTATGTTACAAGCACTATGCTGGGCACTAAGGATGCAAACAACGAAATAGTCTCTGCCCTCAAGTGTTTCTGTTCTACTGGAATAGAATTCATTCAACAAGTTTTATCATATTTTTATTGATATCTATGACTTTATATCAACCCCTTCACCCTTTATCCAGGGAGACATACCTTGCAACAAAGACCAAAAAGAAAAAAGTAGTCCAGCAAAACCAACCAATAAATGTCTGACAGTGTATGCAATATTCCACAGGCCTATTCCCTCACCTCTGAAGAGAGAGGAAGTAAATATATGTGTGTATATGTTTATATATGTGTGTATTGTATATGCATATTGTGATATATACATATCTATATCTACATATACATATACATACACGTGTGTGTATGTGTATGTTTTCAACTCTTACCCATGGCTGAACCTGACCGTTATGACAGTGTTTAGTTTTGTTCTTTTTCTTTCTGTTTTTATTCAAGAAATATTTTTTAAACAAAAGCTATATTATGCAAGGACACTTTAATTGTCCACGCATAGTTTGAGGCTGCCCAGGCCAACTTCATTTTGTTAATACCCTATGTTAAAATTTTTTTATGAAATTTTGACAGTTCACTGTCATGCTAGTCAAATATTATCTCTGTGGAACTCACCACACCCTTGTGATATTTCACCTACTGTATTGTGTATAATGAGCCATATTTTAGAATCACAGAATTTTAAACTGGAAGGGGTAAGAGGGAAAGAAGAAGCATTTATTAAGCTCTGACTGTGTTTGAGGCACTGTGCTGAGTACTTTGAGATTATCTTATCCTGTCCTCATGACAACCCTGGAAGTTTGGTACTATTATTGTCCCCATTTTACAGCTGAGGAAACTAAGGCAAACAGTGGTTAAGTGACTTGCTCAGGGTCACACAGCTAATGATTGTCTGAGGCTGGATTTGAACTCAAGTCTCCCTGGAGTTTCAAGATTCTAGGCATTTTACCACCTAGCAGCTGTCTAGCTCCATACTCTCATTTTATAGATAAGGCCTTGAGAAGAAAATTTACTAGCTGGGTCTCACACAGATAGTATGAGCCAGGATTCAAGTTCAGATCCTTTGGCTGCCAAACTAATCCTCTCTCCACTCAACAAACACGTTCCCAGAGCCAGTGAATTTGTGTGGAAAGGTATGCCTGTGACACAAAGTGGTGATCACCAAGAAACTTGCCAAGAAGACAGGGTCACAGATTGAGAGCTGGAAGACCTCAACAGCCATCTCATTGACCCCTCTCATTTTATGGCCTTGGAAGCCAAAGTCCTAACCTTTCTATTGACTTCAGTCTCTCCTATATTCTTTTTTTTTTTGGAGGGGGCAAGGCAATTGGGGTTAAGTGACTTGCCCAAGCACAGCTAGTTAAGTGTCAAAGACCAAGTTTGAACTCAGGTCCTTCTGACTTCAGGGCTGGTGCTCTATTCACTGCGCCACCTAGCCACCCCTAGTATCTCCTATATTTAACTCAACTTGTCCATAATTGAACTCATTATTTTTTTCCCCAAACTTTCCTTCTTCCTAACTTCTTTATTATTGCTGAGGGTGCCACCATTCTCCCAGTCACCCAGGCTTGCACCCCAGGCATCATCCTCAATGCCTCTCTCTCACTCTCCCTTATCAATCTATTGTCAAGACCTGTCTATTTCACCTTTACATATACCCTCTTTCTCTCCTCTGACACTGCTACCACTCTAGTGCAGGGCCCTCTCTCCTTACACCTGGATTATTGTCCCCATTGGCATGGGGCAATAGCCTACTACTATTGGCTTAGCTGCTGCTTTCCTACTCCCCTCCATAGTCCACTAAGTTATCTAAATGATCTTAAAGTTCAGGTCTGACCACGTTACCCCTCTACTCAATAAACTCCAATGGTTCCCTATCACCTCCAAAATCAAATTTAAAATCCTCTGATTGGTGTTCAAAGCCTTACACACACACACTCACATGCACACACATGCACACATATGCTCCTCCAACTTTTCCAGTCTGCCTATACCTTAATCCCTTCCTCTACTCACAATGTACTCTGTGATCCAATGACACTGGTCTCCTTGCTGTTCCTTAAGGAAAAGATTCCATTTCCAGACCACTGGAATGTTCACTGGCTGTCCTTCATTCAGGTAATCCTTTCCATCCTCACCTCCACCTTCTGGCTTTCCTAGTTTCCTTCAAGTCCCAGGTAAAATCCCATCTTCTGCAGGGAGCCTTTCCTGATCCCCCTTGATTCTATTACCTTCTCTCTGTTGATAATTTCCAATTTTTCTTGCACATAGCTTGGTTGTATATGGTTGTTTGCATGGTAAAGGGTCCATTAGATTGTGAGATCCTTGAGTACTGGGACTGTCTTTGCCCTTTCTTTGTATCTCTAGCAGTTAGCACAGTTTTTGGTACATGGTACATTCTTTTTTTTTTTTTTTTTGCTTTTTGGAGGGAAATTGGGATTAAGTGACTTGCCCAAGGTCACATGGCTAGTAAGTGTGTCAAGTGTCTGAGGCCTCATTTGAACTCAGATCCTCCTGACTCCAGGGCCTGTGCTCTATTCACTGTGCCACCTAGCTGGCCAAACATGGTGCATTCTTAAAAAATGTTTATTGACTGACTGACTTGCTAAGGCCTAGGGAGGTTTCAGAGAAGGTCTTCAATAGAGGAAGATGTGTAAGCAACCAGGTGGTGTAGTGCAACACTTCTTAAACTGTAAGTCAAGACAATTTTAGCAATGGTAAAAGGTTTATGAATGCACAGGGGCTAAAAATTAATTAAAAATCAAACATGTAATGAATCCAAGGTATTTCTGGCAGTGCTTGCCCATGTTGTATTGCTCAACTTCACTGCGACCTTGGTTCTGAACACAAAGCATGTGCACTTTGCACTGACCATGCCCTCAGGCCAATGCCAACAAATGCTGCTGAAATTCAAAAAGGGGTCCCAAGTGGAAAAAGTTTAAGAAGCTCTGAATAGTGGATAGAGTGATGGTCCTGGAATCAGGAAGACATAAATTCAAGTCCAGCCTCAGACACTTAACTATGTGACCCTGGGTAAGTCACCCTCTACCTCAGTTTCCTTATCTGTAAAATGGGGATAATTTTAACATCAATCTCAAAGGGTCATAGTGAGGATTAAGTCAAATGATATTTGTAAAGTGCTAAGGCACAGTGCCTAGTCCCTTTCCCCCATCTTAAGTTCTCATGAGAAAAATGAGACTTGAAATGATCTGCTCCAAGATGACCCTGTAAACATTAGAGCCAAGGCCATAATACAGTGTTCTTTCCTGTATATCATATTGACTCCTTAAAAGGAAGTGCTTGGTTATGAACAGCACAGTTACCACTGGCTATAAGTTGTTTGGGAGGGAAAGTCCTTAAGGGAAGGCAGATGTCCAAGGGGAAAAAAAGGCTCTGTGTTTTTGACATGTCTTCATTAAGGAAAGATTAAATAACTATGAATAAAAAGCATTTATTAGGCACTTATGCCATGTAAAGTACCATGCTAAGTGCTGAGGATGCAAAAGGGTCAAAAGAAGTTTACTACGTGGGGGAAGAGGGTAACCACTATGTAAGTGAAGGAAGAGAAGAAATGCTTGGCATGACCTTTCCAGAGGCAATAGTAGTATTGATATGGAGATGGAAACAGGGTGTGGATGCCACCCAATCAGTAAGCATGTATTAAGCACATACTGTATACCAGGCTCAGTGTTAGACATTGAGGATAAAAAAACCAAAAGTGAAAGAAGATGGGGCTGGGATGGCCAGATGGAAGCAGGTTCTGGCTAGATAGGGTAGGCAATGTGAAGTCACTCTCACTGAGTTACCAGTATGAGAGTCTGACTTTAAGACATATCCAAATCTCAGAAATCGCATAAGGAAAGACTGTACTTGGAGGAAATAAATAAATTCCTCTGTGAGTTTCCCTCTTCCTCCCACCACCTGTGTTCTCATCATCACCAAAAAGCATTTAAGATCCCACTTGTTCAGGGTGTTGTGCAGAATTGGAATTTGTTGATGTGCAATTAAGAGACATGTGGAGAATGTGGGAAGAGATTTGTGGAACAGGCATAGAAAATAAGGTATGTGAGGAATGATGAAAAAAATGGATTATTTAAACCAGAAGGGAGGCCTAGCTAAGGAGTCTGAAAATACTGATTGTTAACAAAAGATGAAAGGTGCTTAAGAAGGAAATGGGAAATTGTACCTCTCCATTTCTTGTAACACCTGCATTAAAATGGTGACTTGAATTGAATGACTGGGATAGAAACATAGGGATATTTAAGTTTTTTCACTAAAGTTCTCCTTTGGTGCCTCCTTATGGCATGGAGGTACCCCTTGTTTCTGGAAGGCTCTGCCAGGAAAGTACAATCCATAGTATAGGTCCTACTAAGTTAGAAGTGTTTTGACCACAGGGATGAACATGTTTGTCATCTCAGGACCAACCCAAATTTAGAAATGGGCATCTCTCAAAGATTCACTACTAACTGATGGATGGGAAGAAGAGGGAAACATGGCAATTCATGAAGCAACCTACCGAACAGGGGTCCAGAACAGATTTTTATGTGTCAGTAGGAGAACCTGACCCATGAAACCACTGATCTTTTGAGGTACCAAATTATATCTAGGTTAGATGTAAAAAACAACTTTGTGATTTTCAAAAATTGCTAAAATAACAAAAAAAGTTTGTGAGGGTCTTAGATACCCATCTTTCCAGGGTTAGACCTGCTTGGTAAAAGGGAGATGGGTTAGTATCCCTTTAGATCTCTTCAGTCTTCTAGTTCGGTGATAATTCCACATTCCTATCCCTCCCCTCGGGGACCTTACATTCTAAATAGGGAATACAATAAATAAAAGAAAACTGAAAAGGGGATGGGGAGAAGGTACTTTTGAGGTGGCATGGTAGCAAAGTCCAAAAGGCAGAAGCACATCTGGGATGAGAATGAAGTATGGCCTGGTTGGGACCATAACCAAAATGGAAGTCCCTGGAAAGAACTCACCAGTGAAAGAAGGGGAAGAGGAGGGGATCAGCATGGCAGAAGGATATTTGGGATGGAGAAGGCCCCCCAGACAATAAGGAAAATTCTTACTATTGTTCAAGTCCCAGCTAAAATCTCACCTTCCCTAGGTGGTGCAGTGAATAGAGTACTGGCCCTGGAGTCAGGAGGACCTGAGTACAAATTCAGCCTCAGACACTTAACACTGACTAGCCGTGTGACCTTGGGCAAGTCACTTAACCCCAATTGCTTTGCCTTCCCCCCTCCAAAAAATAATAAATAAATATCCCCTAAAATGTCACCCTCCCTGGAAAGCCTTTCCTGATTCTCCCTTAATTCTAGAGCCTTTCCTCTGATAATTATTTCCAATTTATCCTAGATGTAGTTTGTTTACTTGTCTTCCCCATTTGGCTGTGGGCTCTTTGAGAACATGAAGGCTTTTGCATTTCTTTGTACCCCCAGGGCTAATTAAATGCTTATTGCCTGAGATGGATTTTCTGCAATTGATGGGTGCCCAAGGTGGATGACTGAGGTTGCTACAAACAGAAATAGATTGGGTTGGTACTAAACAGTGAAACTTAATTAACAAAGCATGCAGTTGGCTTGCTGAGGATATGTGCCACCTGGCCTTGTTTTGATTTTTCTTTGCCCTCTTTTCTTCTGCTTAGTAATGGTAAAATTAGATGTTAACACTAAAAGGGTACAGGTATGAGCCGGTGCTTGTTTACTCCCTCAAGTGGATACATCTCTCATGTGTGGAAGACTTCTAGGAATGGGAAATTAAAGAAAATAGATATGCCTATAGCTGCTGGGAATATAAAGACAAAAGAGAACAGTCCCTGCCCTTGAGAGGTTTGCATTCTCTTAGAAGAGAAATGTGTGTGTGTGTCTGTCAGTCTATGGGTGTGTATCTATATATACACACCCATATAGATGTGTATATGTATACACCCATATATGTATATATACACACCCCTACATGTATATATATACATATTCATATATATGTATATACACATAGTATTTCAGTCTAGCTATTGTGTCAATCATAATGAAATCTGTCTAGTATGCTAGAATTGCCTTAGCAGAGGGGTTATGGAAGAATTCACAAGGGCATTCCTATATATGCCCCCTACTGTATAACACTCTTTATTCTGATTTTCTTTATCAATTTTGGATGATTTTGATATCCTTTTAAATTTAAAAATTCCTCCCAACCTCCTCCAGTTTGGTAGATCATCGATTTCCATTCTAATTTAAACAAGCTTTTGTGGATAATTTTTGAAGACACAAAGTCCAAGAGTTAGTTGGTGGGAAGTTATTAGCAATTCAGAGGGCAGCAGAAACAAGAAAGAAGCTCTGGGGATCCCAGAGGAGGAAAGGGTTGAGAGCAGGAGAGAAAGGAATACAAAGCGTATAATCTCCATATGTCTGTGGCTGCCCTGGAGAAAAAAAGGAGCCTGTGGCAAGAGCTCTGCAGCTGGAGGGAATTTAGAGGAAGCCAGGGGGTGGTGTGGCTTCATGTAAAAACCTTGCTAGAGCTTGGAGAATATTTAAAGACAAAATTGAAAGAATTTCATATTAGGGTTTGCTCCAACTGCTTATCTGAGTGCCAGATTCTTTTTTTTTTTTGGAGGGGGGAAGCAACTGGGGCTAAGTAATTTACTCAAAGTCACATGGCTACCCGTGTTTCCCCAATAATAAGACCTATCCCAAAAATAAGCCCTCCCCTTACTGTGTAAGATTTCTCTAAAATAAGCCCTCCCCCGAAAATAAGCCCTATTGAGATTGCTACTGTAGTGAAGGTGATCCCCTGCACTACACGCTACATTATGGTACCCTCTGTATGCACCGTCACCCCCCCTGAAACGCACGCCGTGGTCCAAGCTGCATCCAATCAGAGCTGCAGCAGTGAGTGCATCATCCTGTTCTTTATTGAATTCATTATTGAATAAAGGTACATTTTTTTGTTCACATTTACCTGTTTATTAAAATTGCTGTCAATGTTCATTAAAATAAGCCCTCCCCTGAAAATAAGCCCTGTGGTGTTTTTCTGTCCAAAAAAATAATAAGACAGTGTCTTATTATTGGGGAAACACGGGTAGTAAGTGTCAAGTGTCTGAGGCCAGATCTGAACTCAGGTGCTCCTGACTCCAGCACCAGTACTCTATTCACTGTGCCACCTAGCTGCTCTGAGTACCAGACTTACAGCTTAGTCTGACCTCCCTCACCTTCCTAGGATACTTGGACTTCATTGTGCTGTCTCTATTGACTGATTCCGGTCCTGTGTCACCTTCCTTCCTCCTACCTCTGGTCCTTCAGCACCATGAACTTTATGCCCCATGCTCATCTTGGTTTGTTGAATGCCAATTCTCTCCCATCCCTGTCCCTTACCCTTTCTCCCCCCCCCCCCCATCAGAAATCACCTGGGCAGAGACCAGTTTGACCTTTCTTTGTATCTCCTTCAATCCCTTGATCCTCAACAACAACCCTAGGAAGGCGGTGCTATTGTTATTACTCCCCATTTTACAGCTGAGGAAACTGAGGCCAACAGAGAAGTGACTTTCCCAGGTTGACACATTCAGAGTCTGAAGCTGGATTTGGACTCTGGTCTTCCTGATTTCAGGTCAAGTGTTATTTGCTATACCACTTAGCTATTATGCAGAGAAGAGAAAAGTACCAAAGTTGGTCAGAGACATCAAAGAGGAAGGAAAGCCTAGGCGGGGTAAGGGATCCATGAAAACTGCCTGGAGGGGGTAATTATCGTGGAGCCTGCAGACTCATTGAATTGGGTGAGAATTAAAATTTTTTGGCCAGAATTCTGGAGCTATCATGTCCGGTAGCCATTTGGAACTGAAATTTAAGAGGATTTCATCTTGTTAATGGCTAGTGATAAACAGAAATGTTACACTATAAATTTAAATCAAGTATCTTTTCATTGAGAGGATGATGTGGCCCTTGACTGCTGGGTTCTCCAAGAATCGGGAGCTTGTGCTTTATCTCTTGTTACGGGCACTCTGAACACTTTGTTCTGGCTGTGGAGCTCATCAAGTTTCAGCAAACAGATATTGTGGAGAACATTTGGAGTAAAAAGAAACACCCCATGTAAAGTAGCTCTGACCAAAAAGGGAAACGTGGATTATACATAAAAAAATTATAGTGCTTTAAAGTTTACATAGTGATAGATATTTGTTGTCCCAAAAGTCTTAGTGTATTTGAAAACTTTTAATAACAGAAAATGACATTGAGACTTTTGGTACACTGTGTATGTGGTTGGGGTGGTCTGGGGAGGGGGTTCAGTGACTATCCCATCCTTACAATAATCTTATGAAATAGCTGCACAGGGAGCATTATTCCCAGTGTATGGATGAGGAAATGGAGGTTCAGAGACTAAGTGACTTGCCCATTATTCACACAACTAGTTGGGGGTAAGGAGTGGGTCATTGGACCCAGTTCTCCCTGACTCTTTCACAATGCCTTTCATTATGGTTTAGGTGTTTCATATTAGCATTTGCTGAAGCCCCTAGAATCTTTCAAGTTCCTCCAATCTACTTCCCATTCCCTGTTCTGCCCTGCTTCTCCAGCCCCACCTTGTTATGGCCAAGATCTACACCCACTTGTCATTCTCCAAGTGGTTATACCCTTTCCCAGAATCCCTAGAGCTATGAGCTTCCCTACACTTGAAATTGTCTCAACTCCAGCACTCAGACTTCCTCTTCAATGAGCTGTGCCCCTATGGCCTTCGGTTGCCCAGGCTTCCTGATACATTTTGGTTCCAGTGCTCCCAGACCCTCAGCTTGTGACACTTCATAGCATTATCCCTAAAACCTCCCTAGATACTACATCTTATACAAAGGACACTTTTCCCACAACCCCAAAATTGAAACTGATATGTCACATCTCCTTCAGATCTAATCTACTCAAAGTGATCTCTTAAACCAGTGAAATTCTGTGGATTTTTTTTTCTTCAAAGTTCTCCTCAGACAAAGTTCTCTTGGAGAAAATGAATTTTATGGCCTTTTCCTGCTGATAAGATGGAATGTAAATATTGGAAAAAATAAGTCCATTCTGTTAGTATAAGATTATTGTATGTCAAATGCCTAGTTTATTGAGGATTTACAACACAAAATAAATAGAGAACTCCTCTTTTATTGTTTTTGGTTTGGCTTATTCCTGCCTTTCAGGTTTACATTCCTAACAATTGTAAAATTATGTTTCTATGACTGCATCAGAATTGTGCTTCAGTTAGTGATGAGAGAGAAGAAAGCTAGAAAATCACATAGCTAATATGCTGGATGAAAGAAGTAGTATTCTAAAAGATGTTGACAGGCTAGACTATTGAGCCAAGTCTAATAAAATTAATTTGGATAAATGTAAATTACTACAGATTGGTTCAAGAGATCAACCTCGGCAATACAGAATTGTGGAGTATGATTTAATAACATTTCTTCTGGAAAAGATGACCAAAAAGAGAAGGGCATACTCAGAGTCAAAAGGGTTATATGGAAGGATGGACAGAAATAAGCATTTATTAAGTACCTACTGTGTGCCATGCACCATGCTAAGTGCTTTACAAACATTATCTTACTTGATCCTCACAACAAACTTGGGTGGGCTTTTATTATCTCTATTTTACATTTGAAGAAATTGAGTCAGAAAGAGGTTAAGTGACTTGCCTAGGGTCACACAACTGGTAAGGGTCTGAGGCCAGATTTGACTTCAAGTCTAGCTAGGTTTCACAGTGGATAGAGTGCCTGGACTATAGTCAGGAAGACTCATCTTCCTGAGTTCAAATCTGACCTCAGGCACTCACTAGGTCTGTTTCCCTGGACAAGTCATTTAATGCTTGTCTGCCTCAGTTTCCTCATCTGTAAAATGAACTGGAGAAGGAAATGGAAAGCCATTGCTGTATCTTTGCCAAGAAAACTCCAAATGGCACAGAGTTGGACATAACTGAAGAACAACTCAGCAACAGATTTCTGACTTCAGGCCCACTGCTCTAGCCACTGCCCTTATATGGATAAGAGTTTCCCAAAGCTGATATGACCTTAGGCTACACAGAAAGGCATAGTATCAAGAATGGGAGAGTTGGGGCGGCCAGGTAGCACAGCGAGTAAGAGCACCGGCTCCAGTGTTGAGAAGACCTGGAGAATGAATCCTGGGCTCAGACACTTAGCACCCACCCAGAAACACCTGGCCGTGTAACCTTGAGCAAGTTACTTAACCCCAATTGCTTAGGGGCGGCCAGGTGGCTCTGCAAGTAAGAGCACTGGCTCCAGTGTCAGGATGACCTGGATCAAATCTGGGCTCAGATACTCAGCACCACACCCAGAAATAACTGGCCGTGTAACCTTGAGCAAGTTACTTAACCCCGATTGCTTTAAAAAAAAAAAAAAAGAATGGGAGAGTTGATAGTACAAATGAATTGTCATGGTCTTACCAGATCTTGGGTATAGTGTTCATTTCTGGGCACTACCTTCCTAAAACAGAATGACTGGAGGGTATCCAGAAGAAGGTGAACCAAGACGCATAAAAAGCCTAGAACTTGGACCATACCAGAATCCCTTAAAGGAAACCAGGCACAGGATAGAGAAGAGTAGACTTTAAAGACACATGATTTCAAGTATATGAAAGGTGAACATCCAGAAAAAAAGAATTAAATTTATACTACTAGAATTCAGAAGTCAGAACTAATATGGGTAAGAGAAATGGCACATCAGTACATTTAAGCTTGATTAAGGAAAAAAATCTATACCATAAAATAATAATAATAGCTAACATTTATATAGCACCTACTATGTGCCAAACATTGTTCCAATGATAATTATTATCTAATTTGATCCTCACAAAAACCCTTCAAGGTAAATGCTATTGTTATTCACATTTTCTATTGAAGAAATTGAGGCAGACAGAGCTTAAGTGACTTGCCCAGGGTCACAGAGCTAGGAAGTGTCTGAGACCAGATTTGAACTCTCAAAAATGATTCTTCCTGACTTTGGGCCCAGGACTCTATCCATGGTGTCACCTAACTTCCCCAAAGGCAGTGGGGTACTCCCATAATAGAGAATCTTTAAATCAACACTGGATGACCACTTGTCAGATGTATGGTAAAACTGATTCTTCTTCTGGGAGAGATTGTACTAAATGGCCTCTCATGCCCCCTCAGACTCCTAGGTGCTGTGATTCCAGGTTCATCGGTACTGGTGACTGCTTGAAGACAACCACTCCGACTCTACTGAGGCAGAATGTGGGAGTGGGGACTGACCTTGGAGAGCACACTTTTGTTCTTTGGATTTTAAGATTAGACTGGATGGAAAGGCCAGAGTCAGTTCTTATCACCCAGCAAAATGTGTGTGTGTGTGTGTGTGTGTGTGTGTGTGTGTGTGTGTGTGTGTGTGTGTGTGTGAGAGAGAGAGAGAGAGAGAGAGAGAAACACATGACCAAGTAGTATGCTTGTATTTCAACTTTCTGCTGAGTTATTTCCTTCCTTTTCAGCAATAGTGTAAAGATGGTCATAGAAGAGATACCTATCCTGAATCTATCTCCTCAAAGAGCATAGCAACAAAGAAATAAAAGAAAAAATGACAAATATGAAATAGACAAATCTCTAATTGCTCAGGAAAGACTTAAATATTCCATTATCAAAATAAGAGGTGCCTCAATCAGAACTGAGTGCCTGGTAGGCATTGAATAAATTACAGAATCATATTTGAATTGAAATAATAAACCATAGATGTGAGCAATATGGTTAACGAGATGGAAATGAACTAATTTATGAAAAGAACTATTCTGGAAAAATTAGGTAACCTTCAGTTTTTGTACTTAAGGTATACACAGATCCTCTACGAATTGATCCTACATGGGGCTCTTATACTAGTACTTTAAAAGATCTAGAATTTCATTGGTTTGTACACTTCCACACATATAGACCTCAACTCATCCGCAGTTTGGTAGACAGTTAAAAGAGTTTCTTTGTTACTACCTCACCCCAAATTCATTACCTCGTTGGAAGCTGCTATTATGTTTAGCATAGAGAAACAGTTGGACATTGCCAATTCAGGAACTTGTTTTGTTTTGCTTGCCTATGCATATTTGTTACAAGTGGTTTGTTCTTTTTTAATGGAGGAGAGGTAAAAGAGAAAAACATTTTTATTCATAGAAAAAAAATTAATTAATTTTTTTTAAAAGCACCTGGAATAGCAATGCCATACTAAGAATCAGAAGACTAAGTACAAATAAAAATCAGTAGAGCCAGAATTTAAATACTGGTTCCTAAACTTACTAGTTGGATGGCCTTGGCCATGTCCCTTAACCAACTCAAACCTCAGTTTCCTCTTATCCAGAAAGGTTTTAAAAACTTTTGTTCCACTTATTCCCCAGAGTTGGTGTGAGGAAAGTACCTCACAAACCTCAAAGGGCTCTATTGAGATCCTGTTTACCATTCAGATTCTGTGAGATGTCACTGAGGCTCCATATATATATATATATATATATATATATATATATATATATATATATATGTAAACAGTCTGTACATTCATTGCTAAGTCTCTAACCAAAGCCCTTCCAACTTTACAGGACCTTTGAGAGCATGTGTTTCATTGTTACAGCCTTTGAGAAGCCAGGACCACATTCATCCAGTACAACCCTTCATTTTCCTTTTTTTTTTCTTTTTTGGAGGAGGAGGGCAAAGCAATTGGGGTTAAGTGACTTGCCCAAGGTCACACAGCTAGTAAGTGTATCAAACATCTGAGACTGAATTTGAACTCAGGTCCTCCTGACTCCAGGGCCAGTGCTCTATTCACTAAGCCACCTAGCTGCCCCTAACCCTTTATTTTCGATAAGAAAATTGAGAACCAGAGAGGTTAGGTCACACAGGTACTCAGTGGCAGAACTGGCATTCAACCTACATCCTTTGACCCTAAATCCTTCGTACTTTCCACTAGACTGTGCCTGACCGGCTCCTCTATGCTGAAATGAGGTGATGGCGAAAGACGTGAGTAGAGAAAAAATCTTAGTCATCTTTTTAAAAAGATAGTATACATACCACAGTTTTGGACCAAGATACAAGATACCAAGACCAAAATACAAGAAAAAAAATTCTAAGTATTTAATATAAATTTTCCACATGCCTATTTTAAAATGTGGGAAGTTATGTGGAGTGTGTTGGATAAAGCACTTAGCCTGGAGTCAAGAAGATCTGAGTTCAAATGTGGACTCAGACACTTACTAGCTGTGTGACCCTGGGCAAGTCACTTAACACTATTTTCCTCAGTTTCCTCATCTGTAAAATGAGCTGGAGATGGACATGGCAAATCACTCTAATATCTCTACCAAGAAAACTTCAAATGGGGTCATGAAGAGTCAGATACAACTGAACAACAAAATAACAAATTTTAAAATAGTTCCCTAAGTAACTTTGAGTCAACTGGAAAATTTTAGAAAGTAAGAACAGATTGTTTAAATAAGGGTGAAAATATAAGCAGTACATAGGAGAATTTATGAGCAAAACTGTTCTTAGAGGAAAATTCATGATGCTCGATGCCTACATTAACAAATAAGAAAGTGAAATATAGTGAATTATGCCTGTACTGAAAAACTTTAGGAAGAGCATAGAATAAATCAAAGGCAAGTAGAGGAAAGGAAATAAACATCAAAGCAAAATAAAATGGAAAATGGAGTGGTAAGCAATGAGACTAGAAAAAAATAATAAACCAAGAAGCTTTTGAAAAAATGTTCATAAAATTGATGAGGCACTGAACAAAATTATCATAAAAAGAAAAAAGCAAGACTCAGAAAATTAGAAATGTATAAAGAGATCATTTCAAAATCTTGCATATATCTCTTCATTTATATATTATATATAAATATAATTCCACATTGTTCATGTCTGTGGTTTATTATTTCAATTCAAATAAGATTCTGCGATTTTAGTCAATGCCTGAATGTAGAGATTCAGTTCTGATTCAGGCACCTCTTATTCTGATAATGGGGTATTTCAGTCCTTCCTGAGCAATTAGAGGTTTGTCTATTTCATTTGTCTATTTTATATTTGTCACTTTTTCTTTTATTTCTTAGTTGCTATTCTCTCTCCTCTTCCTCTTTCCTTCCCTCTCCCTCTTTCTCTCTTTTCCTCCTCCCTCATGCCTAGAATGTTTCCCTTCCTCATCTCTTCCTTCTTGCTTCCTTGGCTTCTTTCAAGTCTTAGATAAAATCCCATCTTCTACCAAAAACCTTTCTTGTTCTCCCTCAATTCTACTGCCTCCCCTCTGCTGCTTATCTCTAATTTATTATCATTATATACCCTAAATATAGCTTGTTTCTATATAGCTGTTTTAATTTTTTCTCCCTCATTAGCCTGTGAGCTCCTTGAGAGCAGGGACAGTCTTTTACCTTTCTTTGTTTTCCCTGCCCTTAGCACAGTGTCTAGAACACAGCAGGTGCATTATATAGCACCTTGTTTTACAAAGGTATAAGAATAGGGGCAGCCAGGTGGCACAGTGAATAGAACACTGGCCCTGGAGTCAGGAAGACCTCAGTTCAAATCTAACCTCAGACACTCAACACACTTAAGTAGCTGTGTGACCTTGGACAAATCACTTGACCCCAATTGCCTTAGCTTCCCCTTCCAAAAAACAAAAACAAAAAACAAACAAAAAGGTATAAAAATACATTTTGTTCAATCAAATTTATTATGGTTTTCTTTTTTCAAATATTAACTTAGACTCCTGTTATATGTTAGGAAATTATAAATCTAGGTGAAGCCGGAGAAGCTAATGGAGGAGAGATAGTGGAAGAAATCTGGACTTGGACTCTCAGAAAGACCCAAGCCTAGCCCCTGCCATGTACCAGCTGTGTAACCATGGACAAGTCACTTCATTTCTTTCAGCCTAAGTTTCCTTCTTTGTAAAATGGGACTGACAGGCTAGCTAGGTTGGTAGAGAGGGGGCTGGCCTTGGCATCAAGAAGATCTAGGTTCCAGTCCTGCCTCTGACACATACTGGCTGTGTGACCATATACAAATCACTCACCCTCTCAGTGTCCCAGGAAACTCTTTAATGACCTTGATCTGCATGTATGGATGTAGTTTCTAGACTGGGAATTCCCTACACTGAGGAAAGCATTGGTTTAGATCTTCCCTTTTCCTTCATCAAGAAAATGGGGGTAGTTCGATGACTAACTTTGATAGACTTAGCTCTTCTCAGCAATACAATGATCTAAGACAATTCCAAAAGATTAATAGTGGAAAATGTTATCCACATCCAGAGAAAGAACTGTGGAGTCTGAATGCAAGTTGAAGCATAGTGTTTTCTCTCTCCCTCTCATTCTTTCTCGTGGTTTTCTCCTTTTGTTCTGACTCTTTTCTCACAATATGACTAATGTGGAAATATGTTTTAAAAAAAGAAAATGGGGATAATAATACCTGTAGCATTAACCTCACAGGGCTTTTCAGAAAAGCATTTTGTAAATCTTACAGAACACCTGGATTCCGGTCCAGCCTCTTGGCACACTATCATTTAATTCCTCAGTGTTCTAAGCAACTCTCTAGCTTTTTATAGCTATTCTAAAACTTTTGGTTCTCAGGACCCCTCTGAACTTCTTTTTCTTGGGGGCAGGGGGGTTAGGGTTAAGTCACTTACCCAGCGTCACACATCTAGTAAATGGCTGAGCCTGGATATGAACCCAGGTTCTCCTGACTCCAGAGCTGTGCTACCTAGCTAACCCTTGCATTTTTAAAAATGTGAAGATCTCAAAGAGGTTTTTATTTGTGTGGGTTATATCTATCAATATTTAACCTATTAGAAATTAAAATGTTTTATTATTATTAATGTGAAGGTAATTTTGACCTCACAGACCCCCTCAAAGGATCTCCAGATGCCCAGGGTCTCTTGTACATTTTTTTAAAATTTTTAAATGGAGGATTGTGATCAAATTGATTATGCTTCAGCTGATGCAAAAAAGGCTGAGGTAGCCCTTATGATCTCAAAGTTAAGGCTAAGATAAATGTAACTAAAAGAGATAAACAGAGTAACTACATTTTGATAAAAGGTAATACTTATGCTTCTTAATAGCCTTCCCAGCTCACACCTCTCACAATTCTTTGTTTTGCGACTTCAATGCATTTATCTTATAATGTTATTTAGTATATCTTTCTTTGTCCTATGCCCCATCCCCAGATGCATCTTACTGAAACTTTACATACTCAGTGGTTTGACGGTAAAATATTTAACAATTAGCTCTCTGGGGGAGAAAATATAAAGGTGTTGAACATGCTTTAAGAACAGATGCTCTCAGGACGGCTAGGTAGCACAGTGAGTAAGAGCACCAGCTCCACTGTCGGGATGACTTGTGGATCGAATCCGGGCTCAGACACTTAACACCCACCCAGAAACACCTGGCTGTGTAACCTTGAGCAAGTTACTTAACCCCAATTGCTTAAATAAAATAAAATAAAAAAGAACAGATGCTCTCTACTGTAAAGTGCAGAGAAGGTATGAACTCCTGTTAGTAAAGGAAATTTTCTCACTCAAGAATTCCCTGTGCCAATGAAATCACAAATCTATACCCAACCTTACTGCTTCATTTGATGATTTTCTCAGCTCCCATGAATTTAATTACCATCTCCATGCTGACAATTCTCAAATCTACCTATCTTGCTCTAGCCTGTCTACTGAACTCCAATCTTGACTCTTTCCTGCTGCTTTCAGACATCTTGAAGCAGATGTCCAGTAGACATCTTGAACTTTCCTGACCCCACCTCCCCCTTCCCTCTTACTGTAAAAGGCACCACCATCCTCCCAGTCCCTCAGTCCTCAAAACCTAGTTGTCATACTCTAATCCTTCCATTGCTCACCCCATGGTCTTTTTTTGCCAGGGACTGTCAATATCACCTCTGCAGCACCTCTTGAATGTGAATGTCTCCTCTAACAATGCCACCCCTCTGGTGCTGGCCCTCATCACCTCATGCGTGGTCTCTTGTAATAACCTGCTTGCCTTTAGTCTCTCCTCAGTTGAATTCATCCTCCATTCAGCCAGCAAAGTAATTTCCCTAAAGTACAGGTCCAGTAATGTCATTCCCTCCCCCTTTTCCCCACCTGAATAAACTCCAATGTCTCCCTATTGCCTCCAGAATGAAATACCGAATTTTCTATTTGGTTTTCAAAGCCCTTTGTAACCTAGCCCCCTCCCACCTTTCCAATCTCCTTAAACCTTACCCCTAACCTATACAGCAACAGTCTTTTCCTTGCTGTTTCACAAACAAGACACTCCCTTTCTCAACTTTGGGCATTTTCTCCAGCTGGCCCCTATGCCTAGAATGTGCTTCCTCCTCATCTCTGTGTGGGACAAGATCACCCTTGCCCAAAATAAAATAAGCAGAGATATCTCCAAGTAGAGACACGAAGAATTTATTTAATTAGTTCTTCTTGCAGGAAGGGCAGTCTCGCTACTAGATGCAGTCTAGTAGGAGAGACAAAATGCAAAGCTTGGTTATATACCCAAAAGATCACCCCTTTCCCCCCTCCCTTGTTCTGTCCTGTTCCTGTTAATTAGGAACTGAGGTGCACAATCTTAACTGCAAAAATATGCTGGCATTTGCAGATGAAATGTCAGTAATATCAAAAAGCAGAAGGTACGTGTCCAAGCGGACATGAAAACAGACAATATGTCGTCAGTATCAACTTAGATATGAAAGCAGAAGATAAACATTCTAACAATATTGATAAAGGTATGAAAGTAGACAATATTTTATAAATCATAGAAATTTTAGGACATGGTGACCTGCCTGGAGTTCCTCAACAGGAGTTCCGATTTTATATTTGTACAGGTCAGATAGTGGTCACTGGAAACAAGTCTGGGACATTTGGGCCTGTGGTTAAATTTGCAGGATCTGTGCTTCCCCTCCTATGCTTAGCTAAGCTTAGCAAAAACTTCAATTTATGATCAGGGAAGTAAGGCAAGGGTCCCAGGCTCCCAGCCCAGGTTACTAAGTCTTTGGTACTTTATTACCATTCTTTTTATATTTCTGGAATGTTACCTGAGAAGTTTTCACTTTTATTCCATTCATCTCTGTCTACTGGTTTCTCTGGCTTCCTTTAAGTACCAGCTAAAATCCCAACTTCTACAGGAAGGCTTTCCCCAATACCTCTTAATTCTAGTTCCTTCCCTCCTTTAATTATTTCCTATTTATCCAATATATAACTAGTTTGCACATATTTGTTTGTTTGCTGTCTCTTCCATTAGATTTTGAGCTCCTTGAAGGTAGAGATTGTCTTTTGCCTCTTTTTTTTTTTTTGAGGGGGAAGGCAGGGCAATTGGAGTTAAGTGACTTGCCCAAGGTCACACAGCTGGTAAGTGTTAAGTATCTGAGGCTGGTTTTGAACTCAGGTCCTCCTGCCTCCAGGACCAGTGCTCTATTCACTTCACCAATTAGCCACTCCTTTTGCCTCTTTTTGTGCCCCAGGTGCTGAATACAGTGCCTAACACATAGTAGGCACTTAATAAATGTTTATTTAAAGTGCAATATAAATTTCTGCTATGATGAGGATGATGATGGTGGTGGTGATAATTATAAAGACTAGAACAACTTGGTAAGACCAGTTAACAGGGAGGGAGTTAGTTTTTTAAAAAGCGGATATCAGTCTAGCACTTGATGGAAATCTTCTTTCATAATTCCAAAAATATAATTCCTATACTGCAGGGACTGTTTCTAAATATAGAAGTAAAAAAGGCCATGATGTATTGCTCAGTTTTCTTTATGAGCCAGATCTGATTTTGATTCTAAACCCTGATGAAGACCATATTTAAAAGGAAAACTGTAAGCCAATCTCATGTGTAAATATATAGATATAAAATTCTTAAATCAAATTTTGGCAAACAGAAGTCAGAAATATGTTAAAAAGAATAGCTTACTACCACCAAGCAGAGTTTATTCCATAAGTACCAGGATTTAATATGAGGAAAATGGATTAAGGTTATTAATCACTTAAAATGGATAAACAACACAGCATAAGATCACATCAGTAGGTCCCAAAAATTATCTGATAAAATTCAGCAACCATTCTTAATAAAAATCCAAATATGATAAAGAAGAGTTTTTTCCTTAATGTGACAAATCATCTTTATTCAAAACCAAGAGTCAGTGTAGTTTTCTTTGAAGAGCCGTTAGCTGTATTCCTTTAAAAAAAAATGAATCAAGGGTGCCCCCTATCACTACCATTATTCAACAGAGTATTTGGAAATGCTAGTGATTACAATTTGCCAGGAAAAAAAGAACATGAGATAAATATTGGAAAGGAAAAGATTAAAATATTTCTCCTTGCAGATGACATGATCATATGCTTAGAAAAGCCAAGGGAATTTACAAAAGAGTTACCAGAGATATAATAAATTAGTTTAGTGAAGTTTTAAAGATTTTAGGATAAATACTTAAAAATCACTCTTGTCTCTAGATGCTGGAAATAGACTTGTGGAAGAGATCATGGAAGAAGAGGTCATAACTCAATTTGTAATGTGACGAGAAGCATTAAATAATTGGGTATTAGTATGTAATACAACTATATAAAGATAATTGTAAAACTTTAATGACAGAAATAAAAAGCCACAGATAAGTAGAGATATTTTTTCCTGTTTGAAGAGAAACTTAGAAAAGATGACAGCACTGTTTACTTCCCAAATGAATTTATAGATTTAACTCTGTGATGATTAAAATCCTAAGTGGGGTCTGTATAAAATTGGACATAATGATAGGTAACATTTATACAAGGAATAAGTATATGAAGATATCAAAGGTTAGACTGAGAGAAAAAAGTAATTCCATTAGAATTTAAGTTCTTGTAAGAAGTATCATTTATTTATTTTTTAATCCCAAGAACAATACCTTGTACATAGTAAGAATTTGTTTTTCCAGTCATTTCAGTCACGTCCCTACCTTTTGTGACCCCATTTGGGGTTTTCTTGGTGAAGATACTAGAGTAGTTTGCCATTTTCTTCTCCGGCTCATTTTACAGATAAGGAAACTGAGGCACACAGCTGATTAGTGTCTGAGACCAGATTTGAAATCAGGGGAAATTAGTCTTCCTGACTTCAGGCCTAGCACTCTATCCCCTTATGACACCTAGCTGCCCCTCTTAATAAGAGCAGCAGTAGGGCATAATGCAATGATTCTTAAAGTATGACATTGGGAGCTCGGGGGTTTCCAGGGACCCTTTTAAGGACTCCTAGGGGTCAAAACTTTTTTCATAATAATACTAAGATGTTTTATTTTCTAATGTGGTAACTATGGATAGATATAACTTAAATAAACAACAACTCTTGGGGGATGGAAGGGTGGGGTAAGAATTCCTCAGTAATTTTTAAGATTGTAAAGGGATCCAGAGATCAAAAAGTTTGAGATCTGCTCCAGATACATAGAGCAAGGAAGACCTGGGTTCAAAATATGCCACTGACAGTTACCATGTGAAAATTATTTGACATCTCTGAGCTTCACATCTGGAAAAATTGAGATAATATCTGCAGTACCTGCCTGACTCAGTTGAGATTATGTATATAATGTGTTTCACATACTTTAAAGTACAATAAATGTCAGTTATTATTATTAAAAATGTTTATTAAGGGGCAGCTAAGTGGTGCAGTGAATAGAGCACCAGGCCTGGAGTCAGGAGGACCTGAGTTCAAATCTGGCCTCAGACACTTGACACAAAAAACTAGCCATGTAACCTTGGGAAGTCACTTAACCCCAATTGCCCTCCAAAAAGCAAAAAATTAAAAAATAATTAAAATGTTTATTAAATTGAATGATGGGGGGTGGAACTGACCCATCCACAATTTTTTTTTGTAACTTTTTTCTTTGGCTTTTTGGAGGGGGGAAGGCAGGGCAACTGGGGTTAAGTGACTTGCCCCAGGTCACACGGCTAGTAAGTATTAAGTGTCTGAGGCTGGATGGCTGGTGCTCTATTCACTGTGCCACATAGCTACCTTGACCCATCCACAATTAAACAAAAAATAGAGTTGGGCTATTGTTGTTGTTTATCAGAACAGTCTGGTACTTACTTGGTTTCAATTGGAATACAGAAAAAATATATTAGAGTGATGATTTCAGAAACAGATAAAATTGTATATAAAATCCTAATCATTGATAAACCAAGTAAAATAAAATAATGGATAATAAATTATCATGTAATGAATGCTGCTGGGTAAAATTAGATAATATGGAGGAAAATAAATCTAGAACATTGGCTCACAGCTTTAAGGTGAGAGGAGGCCTTAAGAGGTGATCAGGCTCCCCTCCTTCATTTTTTTTTTTATGAGCAATCAGGGTTAAGTAACTTGCTCAAGGTTACACAGCCAGTTATTTCTGGATGTGACCCCTCCTTCATTTTACTGATGAAGAAAATGAGGCCCAGACTTGCCAAGAGTCAGGACTCAAACCCAGTCCTCTGATTCTGCTTTGCCCACTGTATTACACTGCTTCCTTTAATTCCTTGAAGTACAACAAATGTCAGATAGAATGAGGAGTAAATTAGAAGAAAATGGAAGCATGTACTCATAGAGTGCCAGGCCTGGAATCTGAAAGACCTGAGTACAAATCTGGCCTCAGACACTTACTAGCTTTGTGACCCTGGGCAAGTCACTTAGCCTCTGTCTGCCTCAGTTTCCTCATTTGTAAAATGGAGCAGGAAATGACAAACCACTCCAGTATCTTTGCCAAGAAAACCCCAAATGGGGTTGCAGAGAGTCAGACACAACCGAAAAATGACTGACCAGCAACTTGTGTCTACCTTGGAAGGGATATAAGTACTTGACACCTGAAGCAACAGAAGAAACATTACAGACGTATTTGATAGGTTTGATGTTATACAAACATATATATATTTAAGGTACAATTTAAAATAATAAAACTTAAGAGAGAGCAAAGCAGTGAATGATGGAGGTGAAGTAATCACAAGGCCAGCAAGGTGGTGCTGTTGATAGACTGCTGGACCTGGAGTCAGGAAGAGTTGAATTCAAATTCAACCTCAGACACTTACCAGCTGTGTGACCCTGGGCAAGCCTCAGATTTGTCATCTGCAAAATGGGCATAAGAATAACATCTACCTCCCAGGGTTGTGAGGACAAAATGAGATCATGTTTGTAAAGTGCTATATCAGTGCTAACTATCATCGTCATCATTATTTGGCTAGCAAAAACTAGATTTCCAAATCTTATAGGAAATCAATAATAAAAATCTATAAGGCTCTTAATAGACAAATACTGTTAAGGAAATGAGCAAGTAGGTCCCCCCAAAAAAAGTCAAACAAGTAGGAAATAAACACTTGGGGAAATATGTAGTGCTATTCCGACCTTTTTTAAAAGAATCAAGTTTGAGCAATTATGAGGTACCGCCTCCAATGTGTTAACTTAGCAAGAATAAAAATAATGAAAAGCCCTGCTTGTTGGGAAGGCAGTGGGGAAGCAGATGAACTCATACACTGCTGGTCACAAGGCAACCTGGCATTCCCCAAGAACCACAATGAAACAAACCTGCCAATAGTAAGTCGAATTCAAATGCTATTTTACAAAGCACTTTTTCACAGCAGTGCTGAGAGGTAGGGAGCATAAGGATCACTCTCTCCATTTTACAGATGAGTAAACTGTAGCTTGGGAAGTTGAAGTGATTTACCTAAAGTCATGTTGTGAGTGAGTGGGACTTTTGACAAGTTTACCAACCAATATAGCGTCTAATGCTTGGGTTAAAAGACTGTCACCTTTACAAACAGATGGTGGAGGACAGTTCAACTAGAAAGGATCTGAGGTTTTTAGTCAATAGGGTCAAAAGGCCTGGACACAAGAACTGGGCCTTTCATTGATATGGGAAATGCATGAATGAGTAAACTTTATCAGGGCTAACTGTTCCCTATTCTGCACATCATAGTCTTAAAGAGTAGCTTAGCACATTAAGTGATTGTGGCTTGCCTGCAAAGGTCATCTGGCATGAGGAATGCACCCAAGTCTTCATGACTCTGAGGCCAGCTTTCTATCCATGCTACCTTGTTAGTATGATGTGGCAACCAGAAAAGCTACTGTCATCATGGGCTTCTATGAGAGGCAGATAATATTCAGAAAGAATGATGTAATAGTCTCTCTCTCTGCTGCCCTGGGATGACCACATCTGAAATATTATGTTCAGTTCTGGGTGGTATATTTTAGGAAGACCATTGATAGCAAACTGGAGGGCATCCTTAATTCTATATTGTCATTAAGATTGAAAAATGTACATACTGCTAAGAAATATGGGAAGGCTCAGGTGCTGTATTGTTATCTCAGAGAGAGTAAAAGGATGGGAGAAAACATGTTGAGGGAACTTCTGAAGTCACCCAGGCAAATCCCTTCATTTTACAGGTGAGAAAACTGAAGCCAGACTTGAAGGTAGGATAAAGCAGAGTCAAGATTCCAACCCAAATCCAGTGAATTTTTTTTTACTGGATTATAGAAAAAATGACAGACTGTATAGAATAAAAAAGTCTATAAGACTACAAAGGAAAAAGGGGAAAAAAAGAACTGTGGGATGACCCATAGCTACAGTACTGAAAAGGGGCTTACTCTGGTTGCACATCTCCCCATTCTCTCAGACGTGTGACCCCCAGTGTTATGTCCTCAGCCCTCATATCTTTCTTCATCCTTTTCCATTCTCATGGCTTCTGTGATCACCACTTTTCAAAGGATTTCCAAATCTGTCTCTCAATCTTCAAATGCTCTTCAGAATTTATAATTCCTTATAGACTATCTCCACACTTGGGATGTCCCACTGGCACCTTAAAATCAACAGGGGCCAAACTGAACTCATTTTCTTTACCAAAATATGACCCTCTTAATTTTTCATTTTCTTTTAATGACACTCCTGTTCCAGTAAGCCATCTCGCTGTATTCTCCCTCAGATTCATCTTTAATTTCCCTCTCTTGTGGCAGCTAGGTGGCACAGTGAATAGAGTACTGGCCCTGGAGTGGAGGATCTGAGTTCAAATCTGGCCTCAGACACTTGACACTTACTAGCTGTGTGACCTTGGACAAGTCATTTAACCCCAATTGCCTTACTCTCTACAAAAAAATTTTTTTTCCCTCTCTCCCGTCCTACTCCCCATCTTCCAATCCAGTCATTTGCCAAGATTCAATAATTCTATCTTGATAATATCTCTTAAGTCTGTCTTCCTTTATACTATAAAGTTGTTGCTGAGTTGTTTCAATCATGCCCAACTCTTCATCACCCCATTTGGGGTTTTCTTGGCAAAGATACTGGAGGGGTTTGCCATGTCCTTCTCATTTTACAGATAAGGAAACTGAGGCAAATAGGGTTAAGTGACTTGCTCAGGGCCACACAGCTAGTAAGTATCTAAGGCTGGATTTGAATTCAGGGAGATATGTCTTTTTGACTCCAAGTCCTATATTCTATTCAGTGTGACACCTAGCTGCCCTACTGTAAAGACCACTATCCTAATTTAGGTTGTCCCTTACTACCTCTTTCCTCAACTATTATAATATCTGCAGTAGGTCTTTCTTACTCCATTCTCATTGTCCTTATCAATTCATACTTTCCAATGCTTCCCAAGTAATCTCGAAATTAGAGATTTATAACTGGTAAGGCTCTTAAAAGTTATCTACTCATTCACCTACATTTTAAAGGCAAAGAATTTGAGAATGAGAGTGTAAGTGAGCTACCCTAGTTCACACTGGTGGTAAGAGTCATGATAGAGATTGGAACCCAGTTCCTTTGACTCCATAGCCATTGCTTTTTTCAGGATGGTACACTGCCTCTTCACACTTTTTAACATACTGCCTTAATCAGTTATTTCTCTATTTAAAAAACTACCAATAGATGACCATTGCCTGCCAAATAAAGCGTCAACTCCCTATTCTTGGCATTCAAGGCCTCCAGGGACCTGGCTCTAGCCAGATCAACTTTTCTAGTCTTGTCTCAGACTGTTTTATTCCTTTTACTCTGTTCCAGCCAAATTGGACTACTCTGCTTACTATTCACTAGGGGCAACTATCAGTTAATATTTATTAATTGCCTACTATGTGGCACCATGCTAAGCACTAGTAATACAAAAAGAGGCAAAAGACAGTCCCTATCCTCAAGGAGCTTACAATCTAATGTAGTCATAGGTCTAGATACAATGGATAGAGGGCTAGACTTGAGTTCAAATCTCACTTCAGACACTTACTGGCTGTGTGACTGTGGACAAGTCATTTAACCTGTCTGCCTCAGTTTCCTCCACCGTAAAATGGGAGAGTAATAGCACATACCTCCCAGGGTTGTTGTGAGGACAAAATGAGATAATATCTTTAAGGCACTTAAGCATAGCTCTTGACACATAGTAGGTACTTAATAAAAGCTTGTTTCCTTCCTCTCTAATCTCACCCTGCCTTATCCTATCTCCTTGGTTTTGCTCCACTGTTCTCCCTTCTGCCACCATCTTTGTTGAAGTCTTTCGCTTTTTCAAGGCCTAACTCAGGTGTTTCTTTCTCACAGGACTTTGCCCTATCCTTTCCCTTGCAGTTATCTCACTTTCCCTGGTTATTCCAGATGTTTTGGATGGTCACTTCCTCCCCTCCTCCTCAGAGGGTGAGTTCCTTGTGATCAAGGACGGTATCCTGTCTGTGGTTTTACCCCACAAGTGGTGAGGGGCCAACATAGTGGCATGCACAAAGTGAGCACCTAAATAAATGCTGTTTAAATTGAATAAGGAGCAGGAAAGATTATAGAGACTTTGAGTGAGGGAGGCTGTGTATGGCTTGGTTTTTGAAAAAAGTTGAAGACACTTTTAATTTAGAAAGAAACACATCAGATGCAACAACCAAATAGCATGAAATCCAAGATAAAAAAGGAAGGAATGTAGGGTAGTTGGAGTGACAAATTCTGGGTATCTTGCCAGAGATCTTTGTGGGAAAGGATAATAAAGGAAATGTCTCCTCCAAAGGTTCCTTTTTCAACTGAGATCAAGGTGGCACTTCCTCTGAGGCTCATTTAGATGGGTAAAGAACTTTAGAGTTTGTCTAGTTCAACCTTTCTATTTTACAAATTAAATTTTTTAAAAACACACACTCCACTGAGACCCAGAGAGATGATTTGATGCTCAAAGTCACATAGGTAATAAATAGCAGTGCCAGGATTTGAACCCAAGATTTCTGACTCTTAAATTCTGTGCTTTGTCCACTGTGTCAAACTGCCTTCTCCACAGTCTATGAAGCTAAAAGGGGTGGATTAGGGACAGGATAAAAGGGAAGCCAGGATCTTTACTCAAGCTCTTTTTTTTCTTTACTTTTTGATGGGGGAGGGCAATTGGGGTTAAGTGACTTGCCCAAGGTCACACGGCTAGTAAGTGTTATGTATCTGAGACTGGATTTGAACTCAGGTCCTCCTGACTCCAGGGCTGGTGCTCTATTCACTGCACCTCCTAGCCACCCCACCTCAAGATCTTTCCCAAGTGACTTTGACTATTACCTCTGCTTTCTACTTAGGAGAGGCTGAGATTCCTTTATTTTATGCACAAAAACACACATGTATATTTTATAAATATGTATACACACACCTTTAAATGCATTATATACATAAATACACATGTAGATGTACGTGTATATATTCATTATGAATTTAAACATTGATGAACCTAAACATTTCCAAATACAAAAAACAGAAAAAGATCATATATAAAACTATGCATATATTTTAAAGTATATATTTAACATGGTAGTAACAATACTGTCCTGCTTACCTGTATCCCCTTCAGAAATTCCTTCTTATCTCATCTATTTTTAATGCTGCATTGACGTGATTTCTTTCTTTTCTTCCATCATTATCAGTACTCACCCACTTCTTCCAACTATTCCTCCAAAATAAAAGCCTTCTCTTTTTAATAATTAATTATACTGAAGTAAAACAAATCCAATTAACTTTATATGCTGCATATATTTTTATATGTTCTTGTGTCTTTCTTTGGAACATAAACTTACTGTCAGCAAGGATCATTTCATTCTTTGTGTTTGTACCCTCAGCAGCTGGCATGGTGCCAAGCATGTAGTAGGCACTTAATAAATGCTCTTTGATTGATTCGATTCAATTGATTGACTGAAGGCTAGCTGACCACTTATTGGGGATGGGATAGAGAGGATTCCCTTTGAAGTTCAGTTTGGAGGGGGTGACCTCTTGGTTTCTTCCAGAAGGACTGCCACCTCACTCCTTATGGACAGTGTCCGTCATTAGGATCCAGTGAAGAAAGCCCACCCAGTCAATAGTAATGAGCAAAAGGAAGCAAAGCCTCATATGTATAATAACAGCTCTTCTATAGCACTTCATAGATTATCACAGAGGTTCTTCCCAACAACCCTGTGAGGTAAACAGTGCAAATACTTCTCGAATGAGTAAATTAAAGTTCGAAGAGATGGAGTAAGCTAGAATTATTAGTAATTAATTGATTTGGTTCTTTTTTTCTTTATTTCTCTTACTCCTAACACACTGTCATGCACATAGATGCTTATTGACTTGATCATAGGTTTAAAGCTGAAATGAGACCTGAGAGATCATCTAGTCTAAGCCCCCCACCTTATTTTACAGATGAGAAAACTGAGGCTTAGGCAAAATGACTTGCCTAGGGTCATACAGGTAGCAAGTGGCAGAACTGGAATTTGAACCCAGGCCCCCTGACTCCAAATCTAGCATCCTTTACCACTCTGCCTCTCTGTACAAGGTCACATAGCTAATAAGTATCAGAGCTGGGAATCCAGCCCAAGCCTATTTATGCTAAAAGCAATGTGCATTCCACTGTGGTATTTTGCTGGAGAAAAAACAAAGAACATAAGGAGCTGGGGGGGGGGGGCGGGGAGGGGATGTTCTTAATTTCTCCATGCTTCCCATTCCTCCTTTTGGTCAAAGATTTGATTTCACCTCTTAAAGAAAGAGTGTATTTTCTTACTTGGAATAACCTCCCAGATTACAAAATTCTTAGCTTCCTTTTAAGAAGCCTTCTTCTCCCTTTCTTGTGTTTGTTGATTGCCAATGTTGCCGTGGACTACCATTTATTTCTCCTTGCATTTCTTTTCTGCTTTGTGGTCATTTCCTACATAGGTAAAATCTGGTCCCACATTTAGCTGTGCATCCTATCAGATCCTGATGGCTGTTTTTTTTTTATAAGTTTCCAGATCTTGCTCCCTCCTTTTCAATGGTACCTGGCTTGTAGTCTTCCTTTCTACCCCAAATCTTAGCCTTATATTTGGGGACTTTGATTTGCAGGTAGATTTCTCTTTTACCATCTTTGCTTCCCAATTCTTCAGTTACTATGATCTGTACCTTCAATCAACCTTGATCTGATCATTACTCACAAACTTCCATAGTCCAGAATTTGTTTCTTCTATCTGACTCTCTATTGGACATTGCCAAATGGATGTCTCAGAGGCATCTCATACTCGATGTGTTCAAAAAACAATTCATGAACTTTCTCCTAACACCTCCCTTCCTCTTCATTTCCCTACTTATGCCAAGGGAACCATCAATTTTCCAGTCCTCCAAGTTCAAAATTTCAGTCATCTTCAATTCTTCACTCTCCTTTTCCCTTCATATCTATTCAATTACTAAACTCTGTTGGGGTTTTTTTCCTCCATGATATCTCCTGCATTAATTCTCTTTTCTCCACTCATAGCTGATAACTTAGTTCAGTTACTCATCGACTGTCTCTCTGTCTCTCTTTCCCTCTCCTTTCTTCCCTCCCTACCTGCCTTTCTGTCTTTCACCTGGACTGTTTCAGTGGTGTCTTCACTGCTCTCCTGGCTAATAATTGGTGTCATTCCTTTTCATTCCATCCTCCATATGGCTGACAAGTTAAAGCACAGATTTGAGCATGTTATTCATCCACTCAAGAAACTTCCATGGCTCTCTCTTACCTCTAGGATAAAATACAAATGCTTCTGTTGGCATTTAAAAGTCCTTTGTAGTCTGGTTTCAGTCTGCCTTTCTATGTTTACTGCATAGTACTGTCCTTCACACACTTTACTTTCTAGCTATACTGGTCAACTTGCTATTTCCAATACATCATATGACATGACAGAAAGGAAGGAAGGAAGGAAGGAAGGAAGGAAGGAAGGAAGGAGGGAGGGAGGGAGATGGGAGGGAGGGGAGGAAAGAAGGAGAGGAAGAAGGAAGTGATGGTAAGTGGCAGAAAAGGAAAAAAGGAAGGAAGAGGGAAAAAAAGAAAAGATTCCAACACTGGTGGGAATGATGGGATAATAAATGAAGTCTTACAAACTGAATTTACCCATCTCCCCTAGCAGCAACTTTGCCTTTCACACAGATCTTCCCTCACAGAGTGACCATTTTTATAATTTTTTTTAAACAAAGTTACCAGACTATCAGAACAGGGAAATGCAGAGACACAATATGTCCATATTTCACAAGGACATTTGACAGTGTCTCACAACATTCTTCTGCCTAGGAGGGCTCTGTGATAGTTCACTGAGGTGAATTCAGAACCTGTGAAGGAACCCAATCTGTAGAACTGTGATTAATGGGTGGATGCCAATTTGGAAAGAGGTTCCTTGTGGAGTGTCATAGGACTCAGTCTCTGCTATTCAGTATTTTTATCTGTCCCTTGAAGGATGGCATAAGCAGAGTGTTAATCCCTTTGGTGGATGGTATTAAGCTTGAGGGAAATTGCCAACACAATGGATCACAGGATAAGACTATTATGTAAGGCTGGAAAGAAGGGCCACATCTAACAAAAAGAAACTTTACAAGGGATAAATGTAAAGTCTTGTATTTAGGTCTGAAAATCAATCACAGAAAAGCAGATGGGGAAAGTATGGCTAAACAGTAGCAGTTAAAAAAAAGATATAAAAAAAATTTAGGGAGTCAGTAGGTGGCAAACTGACTAATGAACCTGAAATGGGATGTAGCAGCCAAAACCTTTAATACAATCTTAGGCTCAGTTTACTGAAACACTGAGGAGACAAGAATCTTCTGATTGGCTGTGCCCCCACATTTCTCCTATTTGTGAGGTTTTCCTGGTGTTGCCTTTGTTCACAAAGTCGAAGGATTCATTCTCCTTCCCCAGAAGTTTGCAGATTTCCTGTTGGGATTTGGGGGTGGGGTGAGGAAAGGGGACCAGGATAACCATGACCTCCAGGAAATACTAAGCCTACTTAGCCCCAGGAAACCCTGCAGAGTCCATTGTTCCTTTTTAAAAATTGAGAGGCCTTTCAGTTCCTATGTTTCAGAGTATCACTTGAGTCCTAAAAATAACAGAAAATAAGATTCTTTTCCTTAATGATCTAGGACTAATATGAAAGAAAAGTGAATATCAATGTTGGCAAATTCATCACTGCAAAGGGGGGGGGGGGAAGGGGAGATGGGAGGGATTGAATTATAGGGCATAGGAGAAAAAGTTTCATTTACATTGATGAGTGCCTGCCATATACAATGTACTAGGTATTGTGGTTGCCTTTAGCTTCTTCTCGCCCCCTAGTGGAAATAGAGAGAATAAAACAAGGACACAATTCTACTGTTGAAGACACCTCTGGATTAATATTATTTCGCATTAACATCATTCATACATTATAAACTGACTTCATGGAAAAGTTGTGACATGTCTCTATAACATTGTTGGACCAATCAGAAGCTTGGTGTAAGGGAGAGTATGATTGACGAGATCAAAAGACCTGAGTTCTAGTTTTAGTTTTGCTACTTTCTAGAATTATAGAATCTCAAAGGCCATCATCTGGTCCAGTCCCAACTTGAGCGGGAATATCTTCTGCAATATCATTGACAAATGGCCATCTCCAGTCTCTCTTTCAAGACCTCCAGTGATGAGGAACTCACCAGTTATAGAGGACGTCCATTCTATTTTTGGACCTGTTTAATTACCACAAAAATTTTCTCCCTATCAATCAAATTTTGTTTTAGCAATTTCCAATCCATCCTGGAGTCCTCAGAACCCTAGCCAAACCTCCTAGTCCCCAAAGAGATCCCCTTTAACCATATACTCTTCTTATAGGAGGGCTAGTAGAGGGTGATTGGGTAAAATGAAGGATATCTGGAATGATTTTTTTTGCCCTTTTTTTTTGGAGGGCCATTGGGGTTAAGTGACTTGTCCAAGGTCACACAGATATTGTTTGTGTCAAGTGTCTGAGGCCAGATCTGAACCCAGGTCCTACTGACTCCAGGGCCAGTGCTCTATTCACTGCTCCACCTAGCCAGCCCTTCTGGAGTGGTTTGAAGATCAGTGGATCATATTTGGTCACAATGAGGACTGGTGACTCTTTGCCATCTCTCATTACTGCCCAGTTCTTATCCCTTTAACTTTCTCATTTTTTCTCCCATTTCTATCTGCATCATTGCCTACCATCTCTCTCTCCCCCTATGTTTCTTTCTTTTTATTCCTTCACCTCTCTACTCCATCTCTGTTCTTCTTTCCCCTCTTCCCCACCACCAGTATATCCTAAATCTGCTTTAGTGCCATTCTTGGCCCTGCCTTTCTTCTTTGCCTTTATCTGTTTGGAGAGACAATGTGGTAGAGCAGAAAGCTTGCTGAACTTGTTACCAGAGGATCTACATTGAAATTCTCTCTCTGACATTTGCTGTTAGTGTTACACTTGATAAAGTAAATCACTTAGTTGCTCTGGAACTCAATTTCCTCATCTATAAATGAAAGGTAGGTAAGTGTAATAGGTGGCCCTAAGCTTCCTTTGAGTTCCAAATCTTACAATTCCTCCAAGTGGATAGAAAGAACAAATGACCTCACACTCTGAAGTGTCCCACATTCCAGGCTGATTTTATGAACTCCACTAGACTCATACTCTTGGCTCAAGGGTAGGAAAATCTCTGTTCGCTGAGGGCTTGAAGTGCTGATCACAGTAGGGCCCAGTGTTTTCCAATCTATGAGTAACAGAGTTATTATACAAGGTCCATAAATTCATATGTACAGCAGCTATCTCACTAAATGACCCAGTATAATAAATAAGAAAATGCATTGACTGCTGACTGGATAATGTCACATAAAAGGTACTGATTTTTCAAATGTTTGTTATGATAAGAAAATACAAATGTATTTTTAAATGTTACCGAAATCAAAATAGTTTATCACTGTGTGGGAGAAGGGATTATGGTGAGATGCTATTTTTGTGGGAAAGAGAGATGTGGACTGGATGATAATGTAGTTAGATAGATTCAGAAGCAGTGGGGTGGCTGGACTCAAAAGATTAGTCACTAATAGTGCCTTGGCAGCATGGGGCATGACCACTTTCCAATGGAGTACCCCAAAGGATCTGAGAGTAGTTAAAGACGGTAGAAAAAGAGGGTCACATGCTACTTACCTCCTGACAGAGAAGTGATTGACTCAGGACACAGAATGAGACTTGTTTTTTTGGAAGTGGCAAATTAGGGAATGTGTTTTGCTTGAATGCATATTTGTTATAAGGGCTGTTTTTCTTTCTTATTGAGGTGAGAGTGGGAGGGAAGGAAAATACATTTTGTTCATTGAAAAATAATTTTTTAAATGGAAAATGTTGCACTTGGAGTTAGTCTAGACATAGGTTCAAATCCACCTTTTGCTATTTACTCCTTTGTAACCATGGCGATTTTGACCTCTAAGTTTATGTTTCCTCACTTGTATAATGGAACTAATACCTGTAGTGACTACTTTACAGTGTTATTGTGAAAATCAAATGGGGGGTGGTGTGTAAAGTGCTTTTTTCAGCCCTAAATTGTATATATGTTTTTGTTCAGTTGTGTCTGACTTAATGACCCTATAGACCATAGCATGCCAAGGCTGTCCATGGGCTTTTCTTGGCAGAGATACTGGAGTGGTTTGCCATTTCCTTCTCCAGGGTATTAAGGCAAATGAAGATTGAGTGACTTGCCCAGGGTCATATAGCTAGAAAGTGTCTGAGACTGGATTTGAACTCAAGTCTTCCTGATTCTAGACCCAGCACTCTAGATACTGAGCCAACTAGCTATTGCTATATGAATTTCAGTTATTATTAGAGTAAATTGAAGGAGACTATATACTCATTATAGAGCACCTGAGTAACAAGAACTATTTTCCCTAGGCTTCTCTTAGTTAATGTTCTAAGGGGGAGTGCAACTTGTGCAGTTGCACAGTGTTCACATTTTATACTCTTCTAGGGCCTCTTGCCTTAGGGTATTTGCCTTGAAACTGTACTAGACACAGGATTCTTGTAAGTGATGAGAGGACTCACCTTTGGGTCCCCAGAGCATTTATTAGGGGTTTGAAAAGCTATATGTATATGGACAGTCAGATCTTATTTTTAAAAAGATATTAATAAGATAAGGAGTAAAACAAGAACATTACTTGTGTGATGTGAGAAAGGATTCTATTCATATAATGTTATCAGATCGTGGAAAACAGGAGAGATTCCACAGAACTGGGAAAGGACAAATGTCTTAATGTTCCAAAAAGAGAGAGAGAGAACAAATGAGACTATGAGTTGAATTAAATTTCTGGGAAAAGACCAAATTTAATTTAATTAAAGAAATAGTTGGTGAACATCTAAAAAGGTGATTGCAAAGAGCCAGCATGACTTCATCATTGACAGACTATTACTTTATTTTTTGACAGGTTTTCAATTAAACTAGGAGATGGAAGATGACAATACTGTAGATATACTTTACTGTAATGGTAATGGAAATGGAAAAATCTTTTCCATCCATTAACAGGCCCATGTGACCTACTTAAGTCACATGGAAGCCTAAGTCACATGAAACCTGTGGTGGGAGGAGCTGGCTGAATGGGTGGGGCATTAAGGGTGGAGCAGAGCTAAGAGGAAGTTGGTCAGAGCAGTTAGAGCTGAGAGAGAGGGAGAGAGGAAGCAGGAAGCTAGCTGTGGGTGAGAGAAGGGCATTTTGCTTAAGGGTGTTTGTGGCAGGGTCTTAGCAGGGGGAAGGCTTGGGGATGGTGGTGCCCCCTGCATTGTTATTGCATATAGATTTCTTTGCTGCTATGATGGATTTGGCTTTCTGGTGTTGGGATTCAGCTTTCTGGTGTTCGAATGTTTTGGTTCTGTATTCCATGTGGAAAGTCTGTTATATTTTGCAATTCAGAGCTATGCCAGCATATTCATAGTCACTGTGGGCCCTGTGAATATCACAATGGTGCTACATTTACCTAGACTTTAGTGAAGCTTTTTATAAAGTATTTAATAATATTTTTGTAGGAAGATGGAGAGATGTGGACCAGGTCATAAGATAGATGGATTCAGAACCAGTGGAATGACTAGACTCAAAACTTAGTCACTCATAGTGCAATGGCAGCATGGAGCATGACCATTCTCCAGTGGAGTACACCCAAGGGATCTATACTTGGTCCTGTGCTTTTTAATATTTTTATCAATGACTTGAATAAAGGCATAAAGATGTTGTGCTTATTAAGTATGCAGATGACACAAAGCTGAAAGGGATGGCTAACAAGTAGACTGGATGCCAAAGATCCAAAAAGAGATTTTTTCAAGAACTAGAGCATTGGGCTCAGTGTAATAAGATTAAATTAAATAAGGATAAATATAAAATATTACACGTGGGTACAAAAAGTCAATTTCACAAGTATAAGATGAATAACCATGATTAGACATCAGTTGGTCTGAAAAAGTGCCCTGCAGATTTAATATGCATCAGCAGTGTGATGCAGCAGCTGAAAAAGCTAATTTGAAAAAGCTTCACTGAAAGAGGATACCTTCCAGGAATAAAGAAGTGATAACCCCTTTGTACTTTGCCCTGGTCAGACTACATCTGGAGAGTTGTGAGCAGTTTTGGGAACCACAGAAGGACATTAATAAGTATCTGGAGTTTCTGGAGGAGAGTATCTAAGATAATGAAGAGTCTTGGGTCCAGGCATATGAAGACTGAATAAATAAACTGGGGATATTTAGTCTGGAGAAGGGAAGACTTGGGGGTGGGGTGGGAGATAATAGTTGTCTTCTGGTATTTGAAAGGCTGGCTGTGGAGAGGAGGGGGTTAAACTTGTTCTGTTTAGCCCCAGAGGGCAGAACTATCAGTAATGGGTGGGAGCTGCAAACAAACTGATTTTAGGGGAAAAACTTGCTAATGTTTAGCACTATCCTGAAGCAGAATTTCAGAGGGGATGTGTTCCCCATCCCAAGAAGTCTTCAAGCAGTGGTTAAATGACCACCTGCTGGGCATATTGTAGCATGGATTCCTTTAGACTATGGATTGGACTAGATGGCTGCTGAGGTCCCTTCCAACTTTCAAAGTCTGTGACTTTGTGATTCTGTAAGGGTAGCTACTTTCTTTCCAAGATGGTGATTACTCCCTTGAATAATCCCTCCCTTAGAGCAGCTAAGTGCCACAGTGGATAGAGCACTGCTCCTGGATTCAGGAAGACCTGAGTTCAAATCCAACTTTAGAGAATTCCTAGCTGTGTGATTCTGGGCAAATGACTTAACCTCTGTTTGCCTTAGTTTCCAAATCTGTAAAATGGGAGTGATAATAGCACCTATCCCCCAGGGTTGTTGTGAGGACCAAATGAAATATTTGTGAAATGTTGAGTACAGTGGCACATAATAAATGCTTGTCCTTTCTTACAGAAAAAAAAATCATAATATGATAAAATACCTTATAGGATAAGGTAAAAGTTAATAGTTTGCTTCATCACTTCATCAATATGAACATTAGTCACTTATCTTAGAAACACAAAATCCTAAAAGCACTCAGTCTCCTTATGACCACCCCTCTAAAGTGTTCTCCTCTCCAGCTAATCAGTATTCTTCAGGGGAAGGGGCAAAGCAGTGACCTTAGCTAGACATAAGATATTTATCATTCTAAATCTGATTACCACCAATTAATCTATTTTCTGGGGTCTTTGTCTTCTTTCTTTTTTTTTTATCTTTTGCATGCTTTGCTAAAAGAAAAGTATTAGGCCTGGGGCGGCTAGGTAGCACAGTGAATAGAGCACCAGCCCTGGAGTCAGGAGGACCTGAGTTCAAATTCAGCCTCAGATACTTAACATTCACTAGCTGTGTGACCTTGGGCAAGTCACTTAACCTAACTTCCCTGCCTTCCCCCCTCCAAAAAGCAAAAAAACAAACAAAAAAAAAGTATTAGGCCTAAGAGAAAGAGGGAAAGGGATTTTATTAGAGAACATTTGTTTCTGAAAAGTTTGATTAAGTGTTGCTATAGTTTCCTTTTTTCAGGTAAGTCTAGAAAGGACTTTAGATGGAAGAAAATATTTATTTCTTGTTATTTTCAGTTGAACTCAAAAGGCGTTTTTAATATCTTTTCATGCTATATAAAATAAATGCTATTCTGACCAAAAAGAGTCACTCCACTAAGGGTTGATAGACCAAGTTTTTGTATCCCCATTATATAAAATGAGAGGATTAGATTTAAGTTAAAGGTTCTTAACTGAACTATGTAAGTTTGTTTTTGTTTGTTTGTTTTTTTAAAGCAATTGGGGTTAAGTAACTTGCTCAAGGTTACACGGCCAGTTATTTTTGTGTGAGTGCCTAGTATCTGAGGCTGGGACGGATCCCAGGTCTCCCCACACTGGGGCCGGCACTCTTACTCACTGCGCCACTTGGCCATGCCTTCCTTGTTTGTTTTTTTAATTTCGCTATTTTAATATAGTGATTTCCTTTGTAAAACTCTGTATTTTAATCTCTGCATTTAAAAATATCATTCTAAGAAGATATCCATAGGCTTAACCAGATTGCCAAGGGCAATCCATGATATTAAAAAAAAAAAGTTAACACACCCTGCACTAAATTATTTATTTATGGTCCCTTCCAGCTCTCACATTTTCATGATTTCCCCATGAGCCAGAAGGTAAATTGACTCTTGAACCATGTTGAATCAAGTCCAGAATCAACTTTGTTGTTCTCCTTTGCAATTGGGTACAGTAAAATCCTATTTGATTTCTCTCACCTTTATCTGTCCCTCTTCTTCTCCTTATAAGTCAGAAGACCTTTGTTAGATTCCTTGTCACGTTATTTTTTTTAGATAATTCTGGTTTTTTTTTTGCCATTTTCATCACTTAGAGGCTTCAAGTTATTAAAGAACCAAATAAAATAAGCTTTTGTTTGCTCTGTAACATTGAGGCTTCAAATTATTAAAGAAGTAAATAACATAGTTCTTTATCTGTCCTATAACTTTAGATTCTTTGCATCAAGTTCAGTAAGAATGACAGATAGAATGATAGATTCATAACATGGCCTTGCCAGCTCTTACCCTTCCACTTCAAGTGATCCCATTCCATTCTCCTTCCTTCAACAGATTGCCCCCTCTGTCATCCCTACTCTGTCATTTTTCTTCAATATATTTCTGTCTACTGGCTTGTTCTCTTCTGCCTACAAACATGCCCATGGCTCCCCCATCATGAAAAAAATCATCACTTGATCCATCCATCCCCTCTAACTATTGTCCTATGTCTCTTCTAACCTTTGTGGCTTAACTCCTTCAACAGACTATTTACAAGAGATGCCTCCACTTTCTTACTTCTCACATTCTTCTTAAGCTCTCACCATCTGGCTTCCAACCTCATCATTCCAACTGAAAGTGCTCTCCCCAAAGTTTCTAGTGTTCTCTTACTTGACAAATGCAATGGGCTCTTCTCAGTTCTCATCCTTCTAGAACTCTCTGTGACCTTTATGTGTTGATCACCCTCTTCTCCTTGATACTCTCTTCTGTCTAGGTTTTTGGGGAGCCACTCTCTCCTGTTACCTATCTGACAGGTCCTTCTCAGTCTTCTTTGCTGTAATTCCATCCAGGTCACATTCTCTAATGGCAGATGTTTCATGAGGCTCTGTCCTGGGACCTCTTCTCTTTTCCCTCTATATTCCTTCATTTTGTGATCTTACCAGCTCCCATCTCTATGCTAATGATTCTCAAATCTACCTATGTACCTTAACCTCTTTGTTCACCTCCAATCTCAACTCTCCAATTGCTTTTCAGACATCTCAAACTGCATGTACAGACATCTCTTTTTTTTTTCTTTTTGGATGGGGGAAGGCAGGGCAACTGGGGTTGTCTTGCCCAAGGTCACATGACTAGGTATTAAGTGTCTGAGGCCAGATTTGAACTCAGGTCCTCCTGACTCCAGAGCTGGTGCTTATTCACAGCACTACCTAGCCGCCCTAAGATATCTTAAACTCAAATATGTCCAAAACTGAATTCACCATCTTTATCCCTCTGTTTGATGTTCAGGATGTTCAGAACCCTTCCTAACCTACCCCCCCCATACCTCTCCAATCTTTTCTTTTTTTATCTTTCCAGTCTTCTTACACCTTTTTTGTTTTTCAGTTGTGTATGATCCTTTGTGACCCATTTCTTGGCAAAGATACTGGAATGATTTGCCAATTCCTTCTCCAGCTCATCTTACAAATGAGGAGCTGAGGCAAACAGGATTAAGTGACTTGCCCAGGGTCACACAACTAGTAAATGTGTGAGGCCAGATTTGAACTCAGACAGATGAGTCTTCCTTCCTGCAGGACCAGTGCTCTATCCACTGTGGCATTTAGCTGCCTTCTTATACCTTAACTCTATTGCACACTCTTCAGTCCAGTGATACTGTCTTCCTCATTGTTCCACAAATAAGACACTCAATCTCTAAACTCTGAGCATTCTCTCTCATCCCCCATATCCTCCTTATGTCCACCTTCTGTTTCATTGACTTTCTTCAAGTCCCAGGTAAAATCCCATCCTCTACAGGAACCCTTTCCCAACCCCTCTTAATTCTAATGCCTTCCCTATCATTTATTTTCTATTTATCCTATAGCTTATTTGTACCTATTTGTTTACTTGATGTCTCCCCATTAGACTGTGAGCTCTTTGAGGGACAGGACTGTCTTTTGCATCATTTTGTAGCCTCAGCACTTAGCAAAGTGCTTGACCCATAGTAGGTGCTTAATAAATGTTTATTGACTGACTGGTTTTAGCCTTGATGATGGTGTCCCTGAAGGATGAGTTATGTGTAATTCAGGGATGCAGAGATAGCTTTCCTCAGGCAAACACACAGTAAGTGGAAGAGGCTTCAAAATGTTGTCATATGATCTCAGCAAGTCTATTCCTGGAACAGCAAATGCAGACCCTAGAGAATATGTGTACAAGTTGGCCTTGCCTAAAACTTCCAGAGTCATCTCAAGTAGAAGTATTGTTAAAATGAGGCCAGTGACTGATCAAAAAAGAAGGGAAAAAAAAATCTCTCTCAGCTAATTTAATCCCAAGCAGAGTCACATTTCATCATCACTCTGCTGCTATCACTGAAATGAATTTACAGAGATTTCATACAGGAAACCTAGTTCTTTATGAGGCAGTCCTGGATTGGAGTTTTAAAAAAAACCCTGAATTTTTTTCCCAGCTTTTCTATGACCAGCTTGGGCAATTTATTCCCTTTCTGGGCCTCATTTTCCTAATCTGTAAAATGAAGCGTTAAGAGTAAATAATCACTAAAGACTCTTCCTGCTCTGGCATTCTGTGATTTCATATAAATGCCTAGGCAGGGAATATGCAGCTGGGATTTATGATAGTCATACAACATCTACCACCAAAGTAGAACCTAGAGACAAATCCAACAATTGTCATAAGGACCCAGGAATGGAGAGAATCAGGTAATCACAGAATCTTAGTGTTGGCCAAAGGCATTTGATTGCAATTTTACTTATTCTATGATGCATGGTTCTAATGGTAGTGTTTGCAACGCCAAGCACAAGCAGCTTTCCAGAAAACTGCTGCTGTGAACAGGTTTTAAGGTTCTGATTACATAGTATAATGAACTCTCCATTTATTCAATAACAAATCAGAGCAAAACATTCACAGAAAATCAAAATACAGCATTCACCATGTCACAACTCAATAACTTATCACTAAAATGGCCACATAGTTTTCACCAAAGTGGTCACATAGTTTTAAACAAAGTACAATCATTTAGTAACTCAATCATTCAATCATCCCTCCTTAAGGGACACAAAGTACAAAAGTCAAAGTCCTCCACCCATGGGATGCAATTAAGTTACAATTTCATCAATCACTACTCAGTACCCTCTTAAGGGGTAGTGGAAGGTACAAAAGCCATCCACTCCTAGGTCACAAGTAAGTTACAATTTCATCAGTTACTATTCACTACCCTATTTCATCAGTTACTACTCAGACAATTTCATCAGTCACTCCCCAGTACCCAGGAGAGCTCTTTTCATCTTGACTCAAGGCAGGCTTTCAGCTCCCATGTTCCTCTTCCATGGTCCCAGCTCCTTCCCAAATCTAACCAACTGCCACCTGAGTTCAAAGGCAGACAGCTCCCAGTTCCTTGTCCAGCTCTCCATTCAGTTCCTTCTCCATTCAGTTCCTACTCCACATTGGAGCTTACAGTGTCCATTCCACCTCAAGTCCTTCACAGTTTCTGTTCATGGGAAGAGAAAACTTAGCAGAGCCACAACAATATCTACACATGTCAAGCTTAGCAGAAATACAACAGTATTCACACACATGGTCAGAACTATCGTCTGTGAAATCAACATAAACCCAAAACAGACAAAGTACCAACATCACAGTCATGCTTCCTCTGGCAGCGCCAGCTGGCCCTTGGAAGTTCTTGGAAGTCTTTGGCAGCTCCAGCTGGTTTATCCCATCTTCAAAATCAAAATCACTTTATCCAACCTCCACACAGCTTGCTCCAAGAAATTCTTCTGTCTCAATTCTCAATTCTCATTTCTCTTCTCAGTTCTTCTCAATTCTCAGCCGTAGCAGCCCAGCCTCAAGATGCTCACTGAGAGAAATTCTCTCCCTCTCTCTCTCTCTGGGAGCAGCTGCTCTGCCTCCACGATGCTTACCCCCAAGTAATTCTGACTGTCCCAACTGGGGCTTTCCTTATATACAGTATTAGCTCCTCCCTGTTCCGTCCCTTCCTGTTATGTCAACAACATGGGTTCATACCTTATTTCTTTACAGAGGCTTAATTTGAAACTAAGTGCTAAGTACCTGTTAGCTAGGCAATACAAAGAGATCTTCAAATTTCATTACTATTACAGCGTTTTGGTCTGGTAACTCAGTCTGTTTATAGAGAAAGGGGGAAAAACCCTCATGGTTACCAGAGCAGAGGAAGCCTGTAGGATGTAAACACTGGATTTTTAGCTAGTTCAAAGGATCTTCCTCAATTAGTTTGACTGTTACAGACCCTTATGTCCTGTAGAGGGTGCAAAGTAGAAAGGCAAAAGAATCTACAGGTGTGCCCTGTTTTAAGAAACACAGATATAAAACTAGACAATGTCCTGACATCAAACAGCTGAATTAAGGTGTGGTTATGGGCATTACAAAGAGTTCTTCAGGGAATCTTTTAAAAAATGAGTTCTCTATCTGTAAAATAAGGGAGAGAGGGATGGGGAGGGGGGAAGATGTTTGACCAGAAGACATCTGAGCACCCTTGTAGCTCTAAATCTATGACGCTGTGAAACATGAGCCAATTTACCTAACAATCTGAGGAAATTTCTGACAGTACACTGCATTTACAGCTAAGTAGCACAGTGGATAGAGTGCTAGGTCTGGAATTAGGAAGATTAATTTTCCCAGAGTTCAAATCTGACCTCAGGCAGTTACTAGCTGTGGGACCCTGAGCAAATCAGTTTGCCTTTAGTTTCCTCATCCATAAAATGAGCTGGAGAAGGAAATGCCCAACCACTCCAGTATCTTTGCCAAGAAAACCCCAAATGGGGTCCAAAAAGTTAGATACAACTAAAATGACTCAACAAACATTTGCATAGCAATTTGTAGTTTACCAAACTCTTTTATATGACCTTATTTGAATCCAACAACAACTCAGTTATAATTATCAGGATAGTCTTCCTTATACTGAATCAAATCTACCCCCTTGTCATTTCTATCCATTGATCCTACTAAGTTCCTGCAATGTACAAAAGCACCTGGAATTGCTCAGGGTCAGGTAGCTAGTGTATAAGGTTAGATTTGAATTCAGGTCTTCCTGAACCCAAGCCCAGTACTCTATCCACTGTACCACCTAGCTGCCCCACTAAATGCTTTTATCCAGGCAAAATCCTCAATAGAGAGGACCAAGAAGTATCTCAAGTTTTTCAGACTCAGAATAATCCTAGAATTTTTTAAGTGCTTAATTTGAAATCAGGAAAGACTAGTTTCAAATCCTGAGCTGGACACAACTATCTGTGTGACTATGAAGAAGTCACTTGGCCTTGCTAAGCCTCAGTTTTCTCATCTGTAAAATGGGGATAACACTATTACTAACTATTCACCTCCCCAGGTTTTGATGAGGTTCAGATGAGCTAATGTGCATAAGGCACCCTGCGCACTTTGAAGGCCTATGTTAATGTTAGTTATTATCATCACTTGGAACCTGATTGTGTAAAAGGGTTCAACTGAACTTCACAAAAGACTATTTTAAAAATTTGAGTCAAAAAGCAACAGGTTGATTGTTTGGCTTTTTTATTCCTTTTTGCCCATATCCATAGATTTAATTTTTTATTTTCTCTTTCTAGCTGAGTAAATAAACAATTGGAGCTCTGACTAACATTGAAGGTGTTGCTAGGTTTTTATGTTAAAATTGGTGGGGACTTCCTTTTTCAAATTAAAAAAATGTGACTTTCTCTCATTTTCTGTTCCCTCTTTTCTTTCAACAGAAAAGTAGCTAGACAGATTTTGCTCAATTTCAGCTAAGGGTGGGGTTTAAAAGAAAAAAGCCTCCCTTTACACTCACAACTATAGGACTGAGATTTAGCAATTAAACATTTACTATGAAATGAAAACTTGTTATTCTTGTTTTTTAGGCTGTCTCTTTCCATTGTGAAATTATATTGGCCACTAATAGGTTCAATCCCACTACTGGTTGGCATGAGCTTTGTTGACAGCCTGAGTTAAATACCCTGGTAGCCCTTCTTTCCTGATGCTCAGCAATATGGTGGCTTACCATATTGTTGACAGGGAAACTTTAGCCCTACTGCAGCCCAGAACTCCTGAGTTCAAACAATCCACCAGCTTTAGTCTTCCAAGTATGAGGGATTACAAGCTTTTATTGCCATGCTTGACTGAGAAAATTTTTTAAATGAGACCTTCATGAAACCTCTGCATAATATTATAGGATTGTGGGAATTATAACAGGAAGGAACCTAACAAATCATCCCTTCTAAAACTTTTATTTTACAGATCAGGAAGTAGACACACCACCACTTTCTCTTTAAACTACACAGGGAAAGAAACAATTAATTAGGACTGAGAAGAAGATCAAAGGGGAGTGTGTGTTACTATTAGATTATGATTTCAACTATTGCTTTAGCCACTTAACCTTTGTGAGCTTTGGCTACTATTTATATAGTAATATTTATATATTATCTCATTTGATCCTCATAAGAATCTTGTGAGGGAGGTGCTCTTATGATCCCCATTTTGCAGTTAAGGAAACTGAGGAAGACAAAGGTTAGGAGACTTGCCCAGGGTCACAAATATCTGAGGTGGGATTTGACCTTTGGTCTTCCTGACTCCAGGTCCAGGGTTCATGTCACCAAGCTGCTAGTCACCAGATCACAAGATCGTTGTGATGATCAAATAAGACTGAGCAGGTAAAACACTAATAACATTATGTAAATGTTGGCTATTATAATTAGTGGTGTATTTTGCAGATCACCTTCCTAATAACTTATCTGGTATGAATCCTTACTCGTCAGATGAGAAAACACACAGCTTATCAACTGAGTAACAGAGATTTCAGGAAGTGATTGTTCCATTAGCCTCTACAAATACACTTTGTTGCTTACTGTAAAAGACAAGATCTATGTCCATAGAACTAGGCTTTCAAGCAACATTTATCAAGGGATTAGTACGTGCAAAACACTGTACTCAGAGCTAACAGAGATGGAAGGATAAGTAAGACAAAGTCTTTTTCTCCAAGGTCTTTCAATCTAGGAGAGTAAGCTGTGTCCACAAATTGCTGTATTAGAAAGTAGAATATGGCCAAAAATATAGTGGAAAGATCTGGATTTAGAGTCAGTAAGACCTCCTACTTCTAACAGGTAGCTGTGTGACCAGGAGACACTTCTGAATCCTGGGTTCCTCATCCATAAAATGGGAATAATATAGTTGTTTTGAGACTCAAAGTTTACAAAGCACTTTTTAAACCTTAAAGGGCTCTAAATGATTCTATGGCAGTATTTATAATTAATTTAAGTGCCTGGAATAGCTATAAAATGTTGTGTGAACAACAAAATAATGTTTTTACTGTGGAGCCAGTGAAGGCTTCATGGAGGAGGTGATATTTGGCCAAGGTGTTGGGTAATATAATGGGTAGTATGTCAACAAGCATAAATGAGTATGGGGAAGGGGAAGGTACAGAGAATTCTAGGTATAGGAATGGTATTGAGCAAAGGGTCATGTTGGTGAAATGGACAGTCCTTCAGTTTGGATGGAGCATAGAGTACATAGAGGAAAGTTATGTGAGATAAAGCTGGGAAGATAGAGTGATACCTACTCATAGAGTGCCTTGAATGTCAGTCCAAGGAATTGGAATTTATTGAGTAGGCTGAAAGGTCTCTATCAGAGAAGTGGTAAGAAATCTTCAAAGCATCATGAGGAAACTGGGTAAGGAGCAGCTTTTGGAAGATGGATTAGACTAGTGAGTTAGAGAATGTTAGAAGGTGCCTTTGTCTAGGGCAGAGGTCATTAGGGAACTAAACCAAGGTTTTAGCAGTTACTATCAGAAAAGAAAGGAAGGTAGAAAAATGATAGATATTGTGAAAGTAGAATTACCAGGATCTGAATCCATGGGTTAGAAGACTGTAGACAGGAGCCAGTTTTTGAGAATTGATTGTTATAATGGGCAAGAACTTCATGAAATAGCTTCCTAGCTTTCTAGAGTGACTGCCTCAAAAATCTATCAACTTTTAATCCTTGAGATAGCCAAAAAAAATTATCAATAGGCATTGATAAGAGCAATAGGAGAAGGCTTATGCAAGCACTTTACAACCTGAAAACTTCATCTGAAACTATATTCTTTTGGGGGCAAAGGGGAGGAAATTGACTCAGACAGAGGTCTTTTTTTTCAGTTAATATTTATATGTATAACATTTCATCTTCCCACTAATTACATGTTAAAAAATTTTTTTAAGTTTTGAATTCCAAGTTATATCCTTCTCTCTCTCTCCTCTCCCATTCCCTCAGACAGTAAGCAACAGGACAGAGGTTTTTAAAATCTGTAAACTTTTTAAAAATATATTTTAATAAATATATATGCCCCAAATAAAAGCCCTCCTTGGGAATAACAGGATAATCAAATGTAAAACACTTGTGTTGTAACAGTTGTCCAAAAAGATATGTTCATTCCATCACTTCCCCACTAGGAGGTGCCCGTCTGGGTGCCCCATCTGCTAAAACAGTTTACCAGGGTATGGCCACTGCGCATGCTACAGCTTCTTGGAGCCACAGGTGAGAGTTGGGTAGAACAGGTGGACACCAATTTCATGACAACATGCTTGCCTGGGTTCTAGACAATGGACAATGCTCTGGTGCCTTCCCAATCACCAATGGAATGAAACAAGGCTGTATGTTTGCTCCCATGCTTTTTAGCATGATGTTTTCAGTCATGTTGTCAAATGCTTTCAATGAGGATGAGCACGGCATCAAGGTCAGCTCCCTCACTGATGGCAAACTCTTCAACTTGAAAAGGCTACAAGCCAAGACCAAAGTGGAGGGAGTGTTGGTGCATGATTTTCTGTTTGCTGATGATTGGGCACTCAACGCAGCCTCTGAAGCTGAGATGCAACAAGGTATGGATCAGTTCTCTGCTGCTTGTGCTAATTTTGGCCTAACAATTAACGCCATGAAAACAGGTGCTCCATCAGTCACTACCACACCATCCATACGTGGAACCATCAGTTACAGCAAATGGAGAAGTTCTGAATGATGTGAATAAGTTCACTCACCTTGGTAGTGTACTTTCCAGGGATGTACACATTGATAATGAGGTTGATGCACCATTACCTGAGCTAGATCAGTGTTTGGGAGGCTCCAAAGGAAAGTATGGGAGAGCAGAGGTATTAGACTGACTACCAAACTGCAGGTCTACAGAGCTGTTGTACTAACCTCATTATTGTATGCCTGTGAAACCTGGACAGTCAGTCTACCAGCACCATGCCAGGTAACTGAATTACTTCCATTGGAATTGTCTTAGGAAGATTCTGAAGATCACATGGCAGGATAAGGTACCAGACACTGAGGTCCTAACTTGAACTAAACTGCCAGTCATTCAAACTCTGCTTCAGAAAACTCAACTCTGATGGTCCGGTCATGTTGTTCAATATAAAACGTATGCTTGCCAAAAAAGACTGTTTTATGGAGAACTCACATAGGACAAGCACTCATGTGGTGGTCAGAAGAAATGATACAAGGACACTCTCAGGGTCTCTCTCAAGAACTTTGGAATTGATTGTGTGACATGGGAGACACTGGCACAGGACTGTCAGCATGGCAATCCCACATCAGAGAAGATTCTGTGCTCTAAGCAAAGCAGAATTGAAACAGCTCAAAGGAAACACAGGATGTGCAAATTTGGAGAATCCACTCCAAATGTTCACACAAACTATTTGTGGTAGAGCATTCTTAGCTCCGAGCTCATATTGCTCTGATCAGACACAGTCGAACACATTGAAACTTGACTTTAGCATAGTGATGTCATTTTGGTCCTCTTCGAGAACAAAGGACCGACCAACCAGGAGATGGAAGGCATGCTTCATTAATAGTCTTATAAAGACTTTGGGAAATTGCTTTGATTCAATATCATTGGTTTTCTTTGTAATCATATGTATTTTACTTTACACATTTAAAAACATTAGAAGGCTCCACAAAATTGCCAAAGGAGTCTGTAACACAAAAAAATTAAGAATCCCTGGGGATGTGCTTTTTTTTTTTCATGGCTTTGCAAGATGGAAAAGCATAGGGGTGAGTATAAGGTGTATCTGGAATGCCCAGGCATATGCTACTGCCTCTAAAAAAAGTTATTTGGTCTCTTATTTTTAATTTGTGTTTTAGAAATAAAGTTAACTTGTTAATATTTTTTTAAACTAAGTTGTTAATATTTTTTTTAAACTAAGTTTATGTAAGTTTTAGCTTTCTGGGTTTGGTGAATAACAATATCCTTTATGATTGAGTATTCAGTAAATGTTTGTCTTTAAATAAAGTTCCCTGGACTCACAGCCTAATGAAATGTGTTCGGCATGCCTCTGATGGGGTGCCTTTGGAAGAAATCAGACTTCATGTTTATAATGCACAGCAAAATGGATGAGGAGGATGGGTTTTGATAGCAAGCATTAAAGTGAAACCTCTGGGGAGGAATCTCTGAACAGGGAGTGGCTGGCGAGCCGGACCAGCTGTTATAGCTATTTGAGGATCTGTTAACCTTCCTAGGAGAAGACGCAATTGAACTGAGGAAAGGAGGCCCATTTTTGCCTATTTAAGAAAGAATAATAAGCATCCATCTCTTTCTGTGATGGCTTTATCTCAAGTGGAGGTATTAAGTAGTTGGAGGGTAAAAGACTTAAATCAAATTATAGTAACATTTCACTGATCCAGAGAAGCAGCAAGGAAATAGAAATAGAAAGGTCCACTGATGGTGAAAAGAGATGTCCTAAAGTCCACGTGCTACATGTATAGCTCAGACATTTAACCCAGAAAAGAGTAAAGTCCCTCAGGCTCTCACTAAAAGCCTCTTTATTCTTTTTTTCCTTATATTTTCTATTTTATTTACTTTTATAATGAACTAGAAATTCATCAGTAAGCATAAACATACCAAGAAAGCTAGAAAATGGGGATTGTATATAAAATAGTGACTTCTAAATAGAGCTTGATTTTTAAAAGACACTTTAAATTTAATGCAGTAATGTCGACATTGACTTGTTTGTTATTTATTTCTAAATTTCCTTGCCCTTCTCTTTTTAAAAAAATATTTATTGACTTTTTTATTTCTTTTTCTTTTTAGGGGGGGTCACTATCACAATAGTGTGATCAGGAATAACACATTCATGTTGTAATGGGTAACTGAAAATACATATCTCATTTTGCACCTACATTCTATCACCTCTTCATCAGGGAATAGAAGGCATGTTTCATTAACATTCTCCTGAAGTTTTTTTGTTGTTCAGTTGGGTCGTACTCTTTCTGACCCTATTTGGGGTTTTCTTGGCAAAGATACTAGAGTGGTTTACCATTTCCTTCTCCAACTCATTTTATAGATGAAGAACCAAGGTAAATGAGATTAAGTGACTTGCCCAGGGTCACACAGCTAGTAAGTGTCTGAGGTCAAATTTGAACTCACAAAAGTGAGTCTTCCTGACTTCAAGCCTGGTGCTCTATAGGATGAAGAAGACAGAGCCAGGCAGCTGTTTGGGAAAAAAAAAGCAAAACTTGGTATTTTACTTTGAGATATGATGGAATGAGTGCCAGGGTGACAGTTGGAGGCCCTGGCTCCAGACACCAGCCTAGGAGACCTTAAGTGCATAATTTACCTCTCTGGGCCTCAGGTTCCTAATCTTAATCTCAAATCACTCTGGATCTCCAAATCACACTAGCTCTCATTGATTGGCCAATAATAGGTACCAGGTCAAGCCCTACTTGGTCATTGTTTGGGCACTGATTGACTGCAAATAGGAATTGTTTCTGTTTTGACCAGAAACCCTGAAGGTCTTCGCCTCCCAGATCAATTTTTTTTTTAAGAGGCCTCTCTTGGCCTCGTTTCTTATTAAACTTTAATCACTGAATAGGCTTTGCCTCAGTCTAATATGTTAAAGTCCTTATCTTGAAAAGGCCAAGGACCCCCACTGCATCGTGACCATCTCCAGTTGTCCTGATCTATATTTGGTCACTGGACCCAGATGGCTTCAGAGGAGAAAGTGAGGCTAGTGACCTTGCACAGCCCTCCCTCACTTAAATCCAATTCACTTGAGGTCATGACATCACCTCCCTGATTTCATGGTCCTCTTGAGAATGAAGGACTAAAAGTAGTAGCAACTCTATCCAACTGTACCACCTGTCTTCCCCTCTTCTGAGGTTACATTGGGAAATTACTTTGAACTGAGTTCTTAAATCTTTCAAAGTAGTTTTCCTTTACAATGTTTGGGCAATTTTATAAATGGTCCTCCTGGTTCTACTCACCTCATTCTGTATCATTTCATAGCAGTCCTCCCAAGTCATCTCTTAAAGGTCAGTAACATCATACTGCATTCACATATCATAGTTTGTTCAACCATCTCCTAGTTGATGGGTACTCATTTTGTTTCTAGTTCCTTGTTACAACACAACATACTCTTATGAATATTTTTGTACATAGATATCCTTTTCCTTGTGTTTAATCTCTTTGGGTTATATACCTCATAGTTGTATGACTGGGTCAAACATTATATACAGTGTATTATAGTAACTTTTGAGATACTGCCTTTCGGGATAGTTGGACCACTTCACAGCTCCACTAACAATGCATAAATATACCTGTCTTCTCTGTTCCTTTTCACTTCCTACTCTCCAACCATCTCTTAGCCCATGCTACCTTGCAGCCTGGACCTAGGGTATCCATTCCTCCTCTCCCTCCCCACCTCTACTCCCCAGTTCTAGAACCATAAACCTTGGTCAGATCAACTCTGCCACAGATCTAGGATAGGATGTGTCGATCTATTCCCCTAAGGCTCTACCCATCCTTGTACCTGTCCTGTCCATGGTACCTCTTCTTAACTTCCTTTTATATGTTTTGTTTTGTTTTTTTCCACATTGCAATGGAAGTTCTTTTATTGCAGAGGCTGTTTTTACTTTTGTTATTTGCAGTAGCTTAGTCTAGTACAATGCTTTTCATGCTTTTTTGTCTTAGTATTCCTTTATACTCATAAAAATGATTGAGGACCTTCCTAAGATCTCTTGTTTAGGGAGATTACATTTATCCATCAATATTTACCTATTAGAAATTAAAATATCTTAATATTACTATGAAAATAGTTTTGACTTTGAGGACTCTCTGAAAGGGTCTGGGGATCCCAGGGTATCCTATCACACTTTGATGACTACTAGTTTAGTAGACACTGATCTAACCTCAAAGCCCAAAAGACCTGCCACTTCTGACATATATTTCGGACAATGGGAGCAAAGGCTGTGCAAAGTCATCAGTCTCACTCTCTCCTTCTGAAGCATCTGGGTCTAGAGGCAAGATACAGATCAGGATGATTAAAGATGGCTCCAGGGAAATGGGACATCTTGACCTTTTTAAGCAAAGGTCATTCCTAGGTCTCAGTTTCACTGAGGCAACACCCATTCAGTGACTACTGCTAGGTAAGAAATGAGACTAAAGGCAGAGCCAAGATGGCAACATAGAAACAGGAAGACTCCATGAGCCCCCCCCCCCATAACCACCTCAAATACCTATAAAATATGACTCTAGACAAATTTTAGAGCTACGGAACCCACAAAGTGACAGAAAGAAACCACCTGCTGAAGGCAGCCTGGCAGACCTACAGGAAGGGTCCATCACAGTGCATGCCCAGCCTCCCAAGAGCCTGCACTTTTAGCCCCAGGGTGGCCCCAACCAGCAGCAGCTGTGGCAGTTTCCAGAATTATCAACCCATAAATGCCAAAGACTAAGTAAAAGGTCAGTGTGGAACTCTGTTGGAACTGGGGAGGGAAGGGGGACAGAGGAGCATGGTCTGGCCCCTACCCCCAGGGCAAGAAGCAGGGAGGCGTGGTGGCTACTTCAGAGCTCCTAGCCTTCAGATTATAGGGGAATGAAGCAACCATTCAGAGGGTACTCACTCTTGCTTCAACCTGCTTGGATCTGTATTGCTGTCTTGGGTGGAGGTCCTGGGGTGTGTGGCCAGTGGGCCAGAGCTTGTGGGGGCTTCAGAGAGAGCACCCAACTAATAACTCTGGCAGCTGAGAAAACCCCAGTGATTTGGGACAAAACTCTCCTCTCTGAAAGCAGAGTTCTACTGTGGCAAAGAGCTCAAAAGTCAAGTAATTGAGTGGCAACATGAGTAAGCAAAGGAAGCAAAGCAAGCACAGCAACCAAACCTTAGATTCTTTTTGGGGGACAAAAAGAATCAAAGCATCGAACAGGAGGAAGACCACAAAGTCAAAACTCCTGCACCAAAAGCTTCCAAGAAAAATATGAATTGGTTACAGGCCATGGAGGAGCTCAAGAAGGATTTTGAAAATCAAGTAAGAGAAGTAGAGGAAAAATTGGGAAGAGAAATGAAAATGATGCAAGAAAAGCATGAAAAGAGAATCAACAACCTGACTGAAGAAAATAATTCCTTAAAAAATAGACTAACTCAAATAGCAAAAGAGGCCCAAAAAGCCAATGAGGAGAAGAATGCCTTAAAAAGCCAAATTTTCCAGATGGAAAAAGAATTTCAAAAGCTCACTGAAGAGAATAATTCCTTCAGAATTAGATTGGAGCAAGTGGAAGCTAATGACTTTATGAGAAATCAAGATACTATTAAACATATCCAAAAGAATGAAAAAATAGAAGGCAATGTGAAATATCTCATTGGGAAAACCACTGACCTGGAAAATAGATCCAGGAGAGATAATTTAAAAATTATTGAACTACCTGAAAACCATGATCAAAAAAAGAACGTAGAAATCATCCTTCAAGAAATTCTCAAGGAAAATTGCCCTGATATTTTAGAACTAGAGGGCAAAATAGAAATTGAAAGAATTCACCAATCACCTCTTGAAAAAGATCCCCAAAAGAAAACTCCTAGGAATATTATAGCCTAGTTCCAGAGTTCCCAGATCAAGGAGAAAATATTACAAGAAGCCAAGAAGAAACAATTTGAATATTGTGGAAACACAATCAGGATAATGTAAGATCTAGCAGCTTCTACAGTGAAGGATAGAAGGGTTTGGAATATGATATTCCAGAGGTCAAAGGAGCTGGGATTAAAACCAAGAATCACCTATCCAGAAAAACTGAGTATAATGTTTCAGGGGAAAATATGGTCATTAAGTGAAATAGAGGACTTTCAAGCATTCTTGATGAAGAAACCAGAGTTGAAAATTTGACATTCAGACACAAGAAGCAAGAGAAGCATGAGAAGGTAAACAGGGAAAAGAAATCATAAGGAACTTATCAATGTTGAACTATTTACATTCTTACATGGAAAAATGATAATTGTAACTTATGAAACTTTTCTCATTATAAGGATAGCTGAAGGGAATATAAATGTATATATGTATACATACATATATGTCTATAGGAGGGTATATGTGCATATGAATACATATGTGAGTATGTGTATATATATGTACAGGTATACATAGACAGAGGGTACAGGATCAATTGAATAGGAAGGGATATTTAAAAAATAAAAATAAGAGGTGAGAGAGGAATATAATGAGAGGAGATAGGGAGAGACAGAATAGGGTAAATTATCTCATATAAAAGAGGCAAGGGAAACTATTACAATAGAGGGGAAGAACAGGAAGGCAAAAGGGAATGGGTCAACCTTACCCTCATTGAATTTGCTTAAGGAGGGAATGACATACACACTAAATTGGGTATCTTACCCTACAGGAAAGTAGGAGGGAAGGGGAAAAGAGGGAGGATGATATAAGGGTGGGCAGATTGGGGGGGGGGGGGAGAGCAGTTGGAAGTATACACTTTTGAAAAGGGACCGGGTCAAAGTAGAAAATAGAACAAGTGAGGGGCAGGATAGAGTGGAGGGAAATATAGTCAGTCTTTCACTATGGAAATGTTTTGTGTAACTACATATGTACAATCTATATTGAATTGCTTATCTTCCCAGTAAGGGAGGGAAAAAGGGAAAGAATCTTGAATTCAAAGTTTTAAAATCAAATGTTTAAAAAAAAAAAAGAAATGAGACTAAAAATGGCCTTTTTTACCTATTCAAAAAGAAACAAAATTCAGTCTGGGAGGGGAAGACCCTCAGGGTTTCTGGTTAAAACAGACACACACAATTGCTATTTTCATTTTCTCTGCACAAGTCAGGGTTCAAATAATGACTACCAGGTGGGGCCATTTTGTTGACCATTCAAGGAGAGCCTGAGTGAATTGGGTTTAAGGCATGGTCCTATCCCGTAAACCCCAAGATATCTTGTGAGGTTTCATCAGTCAAAATTTGTATTCCTTTGGGCACAGCACCCACATGGAAGGGTTATGAGAATTTATATGGACAGAGGGAGAAGAGGAAAAAAGGGAAGGGAAGGGATAGGGAAAGGAAGGAAGGAGGAGAGAGAGGAGTTGTACTGATCAACTAGAACTGGCCAGCTGGGTCCCCAATGGGGCAGCCCACACCACTCACAGGTTATTGCTTGCCCCTGTTCTCAAAAAGAGCCACAGCATCAGGAAGGCTATGCCATGACTTGCAAGTAAACTGGACCCAAGTGAAGGAGAGATGTGCAGTCACCAGCCTAACCATCTCCTCAGGCTTTCATTCATTAATTCATTCACAACTTCTCAGCCATTATAATTTTCCTTTTTGTCATCTTTGCCAATCTGAGAAATATAAGGAAAAATCTGAGTTTTTATATGTTCATTTCTCTTATTAGTAATTTGGATCATTTTTTTTTCATGATTGTTGATAGCATATATTTGTTCCTTTGAGAATAACATGGTATATCCTTTGATCATTTATCTATCGGGACGTGGATTTTTCTTTTATATGTTTGTATCAATTCCCTACAGAATTTAGATGTCAGAGAAATTTGCTGGTAAAGATTTTTTTCCTTAGATACCTGTTTGCCTGCATTGCTGTTTTTAGTGTAACTTATGGGTCACATAACAAGTAAAATGGAGAACTAGATATCTTCTCTGATCCTGTATAGGACCTCTTTAAAATTGGAATCATGTGCAAGAGATGTTGCTTTTGTTAATGTAAATCTTTTCCAGTTTTGTATAATTGAAATTGTCTATTTTATCTACTGTGATACTCTCTATCTAGTTCTTGGTCAAGAATTCTTCCTCTATGGAGAGTTATGAAAACTATCTTTAAATGACTTTTTATATCTAGGTCATGTTTCTATTTGAAGCTTATTGTGATATGTTGTATAGAAAGTTGCTCCAAACCTAATTTCTGCCAGATTCCTTTCCAATTTTCCCAACAGCTTTTGTTAAATAATGACCACAGCAGTTGTTGACCTTGGATTTATTGAACACTATGCGTCTATGTTCAGCTGCCTCTGGATCTTGTATAGCTAATCAATTTCATTGATCAACTCTTCCACTGTTTTAATGATTACAGCTTAATAATATTTGATCGAGATCCTGCTAGGCCTTCTTCCTCCCCTTTTTGATATATTAAAAATTTTTCTTTTCAATTGTATTTCTGACAAGTTTGGTGATTTGATTACCTTCTCTGTTCCCAAAAGTTTACTTATCTCCATATGGAGATAGCTTGAAAATCTATTCTCTCTCCTGAACTCCTGGTCTACATTATCAACTATGTTGATGATATTTAGAACTGAATGGCCTCTAGGCATCTTAAAATCAACTGTCCAGAACAGAACTCATTATCTTTCCCCAAAAACCCATCTCATTAATCAACTTCTCTTTCCTGTTTTTGACTAAGGTTCCATTTTATTTCCAGTTACCCAAGTTCACAACACCTGTGGTCCTTAGCATTAGAGACTTTTCTCTTGTCCTTTCAAGATCTCAGAAAGTATATCCTTTCTCACTATAACCAAAAAACTGACTCACCTCCTCATCTAATCCTTTGTGGTTTTGATAATGTATTTTATACCATTTCTTATATGCATGTTGATGAATGTTAAAGTAGGAAGGTTGTTGGTGATTTTCTATAGTCTTTTCATGTTTCCCATGTTTTTCCATTAAGTTGCATTATTCATAATTGAATTCTTCCCAGATCATGACCATCCATGATTTTCATGCCATGTAAGCTTTCCCAGAATAATACTGGTGTTACAGAGTTGATTGTATGCTGCTGGTACTCACTATTCCATTGTGTCATGTGAAAGTCGAGGGAGCTGACCCAGCCTTTTCAAAGCCTTGGCAGTGCTGGTGGCTCTTCCTTCCTTCCTTCCTTCCTTCCTTCCTTCCTTCCTTCCTTCCTTCCTTCCTTCCTTCCTTCCTTCCTTCCTTCCTTCCTTCCTTCCTTCCTTCCTTCCTTCCTCCCT